>NC_058166.1:7254258-7428882 GCF_020080835.1 Cotesia glomerata | reverse complement strand
GATTCATTCCCAGATTGTCTCTAAGATTAATTCAATAAGAAATATCATCCATTTATTAAGTATAAAATTATTTAAACAATTATCTAGGATGTCGCAATCGATGTCGTACGACGTGATCTACGACACAGTGTCAACTTGAGTGATGTCGGTGTCTAAGTCGGACGACATCTTTTATTCAAGTCCCGATTGTCTTAAAATTTTTTTTAATTCAATAGTATTGATCTATTCATCTGTTTGATATTTATTATTTATATATTTATTCATTAATAAATATCTATTCATTGAGTATAGAATCATTTAAACAATTATCTAGGATGTCGCAATCGATGTCGTACGACGTGATCTACGAGAACAGTGTCAACTTGAGTGATGTCGGTGTCCAAGTCGAACGACATCTATGATTCATTCCCAGATTGTCTCTAAGATTAATTCAATAAAATATCATCTATTTATTAAGTATAAAATTATTCAAACAATTATCTTGGATGTCGCAATCGATGTCGTACGACGTGATCTACGACACAGTGTCAACTTGAGTGATGTCGGTGTCTAAGTCGGACGACATCTTTTATTCAAGTCCCGAATGTCTTAAAGTTTTTTTCAAGAAGTTTTTCGATAAGCTATTCTTTTGTCATTTTGTATGTTAACCTTTTTTATACTTTACTACTGATTTATAATAGCATTTTGCAGTTTTTATAATGCGACGTCGAAGTGACGCACACTGCGACTAGTCGTACGACGTCGAAGTCGTCCACCAGAGGGAAAAGCGGGGATCAGGTTTAGGTCTGGATATCTCAATTAAAACGCGTAAATATTATTAAAAATTAACACTATAAATTTATTTACACTAAATAAAAGTTATTTGTAATATGTTAAATAGCGGATTGTTTAAATAAAAGCGGATTTATAATACACAGCGTGAGTAGCACAAGCGATGCCGGTTGACACGTGGGTGAACACTCTGCCGGCACTGTAAAAGCGGTGAAATAAATGCACAAATAACACAATTTATCTATAACAAACTAAAGCGAATTATTAGCGGTTAATTTAAGCAATTTAAATTATAAAAATAGCGAAATGCGGTTAATTAACAATAAGCGAAAGTAAAGCGGAATTAATGGCGACTTGTTGCAACGAAAGCGTGGAAGCGAAAGATAATAATAATAATGCGTCTTCTTCCTCGTCGACTTGGGGAAGAAGGCTGATTGCGCATGTCAGCGGAGCGATCAGCCAATCACACCACCGAGACATGGCGTGATCAGTCAAGCTAAGCATTCATAGGCGGTTAGTTTTTGCGGGAACTAGCGGTCGACACAACGGTCTGTTATGTTTGTCAGTAAGCGCATGCTGGAAAGGCTTATTTATATATTTGATCAATCGTTTGTAATTTTTGTTATAAATATTATTTTCTTTCTCAAATTATCAATTGATAATTACAATGATAATTATATTGAAAAGGATCGTGTATGTATTCGTTTTAATCTGACGACAATTTAGACATGTTGAGAGCTTGATAAAGTCTTAAGAATAAAGACGAAACGTTGCAAATCAATGATTGTTTGAATTGATTAACTTTCATTTATCCAATTACCCGTAATCCTGATCATATTAAGAAATAAAATTAAACTATCTAAAAGTTTTCCCTTGCGACCTTGACCTCACAATGTATACAGTGTGTATACACTCTGTAGATGTATACAGCCTATAAACACCATGTAAATATTATGTAAACACTGTGTATTTGTGCCATTCGCGCACAGTGTGTACGCAGTGTATATATAAATTTTACAGAGTGAATAATCAATGGATACATGGTGTAAATTTCATGTATACACAGTATTTACACGGAGACAAGGAAATCGTGTTTACAGCCTGAATACAGAATTTTTTAAGCACGTATCCACAATATTTACACCGTATATCGGTGGTGTATATATATTGGATACATGGGGTATCTATACCGTATACATGGTGTATACAATATGGAAACTTACCTATGTCATTGCGTTGTATTGCGAATGTATATGTGGTGTAACCAGTGTGTATACATGATGTAACCATACTGGATGCACGGTGTGTATATACTGGAAGCATGCTGTATACATGGTGTATCCTATGTGTACACTTAGGCGACTGTATTACACATGGGACATTCTAAACCAAATCGGATACTTTTTTAGGTCGATCCCTCCGATTCTTCTGAAAATTATTTATGCTTTTAGTACCATTAAGAAAGACTTTTATAAATCATTTCAAATTTTTTTGAGCACCCGTTTCTAAGAAATCGATTTTGTTCAAAATTCGAGTTTTTTTTTCAAATAGCTGTAACTTTGCTTAAGAAGGTTCGATACCGTTTATCTGTCTAGGGAATCTTGATAATTTTCTATTGCACTTTCGCAGGATTGCAACTACTACATACCAAAATTTCATCAACAGAATATTCAAAAAATTTACTTGTTTTTGAAAATTTATAAAATTTACTTGTACTAGATTTGTATTTAATCCCAAAAAAAAAATTTTTTTAATAACATAATTTTTTAACTTCCCGCTAAAAAAATTGAAAATTTTCAAAAATCGGGAAGTTATTTTTTTTACGAAATCAATAATTACAAAACTCTCGCGGAAGGACGGCAATAGCGCGCTAGTGTTTAATAATTTTTGTGTTGGACACTAAGTTTATTACTAGCTGGCGTTCACATCTGACACATGTTATTGGTAGTGATTTAAATTTTCCGCGGTTCTGTCATTTTACACTGTTGCCGTCTTTCTTTAACTTTATGAGACGTGTAACGTCATCGACCGATTTTTGCCTCGAATTTTATTAATTATTCAATAACAAATCTATGATTGAACTTAAATAAATAAATAAATGTCTTCAGGAATGTTTAATTATTTGTTACTTAATTTTTTATAATGATGGTATTATTTTAATAAAAGTTATACAACTTTAAAAATTGAAACCCATTTATGCCCGTGTATAAGACCGAATTTTGAAAATTTATTTCTAGAAAACAGTGTAGTAAATCGATTTAAGATTTTGACGGTAATTTTTTTATTTATAAACCTTTCGATGTAAAAAATTTCACAATTTTGGTATCATTTTGCATTTTGGTATGGAACCTCCTTAAAAAAAAGCTATAGGGTCCTAGTTTTTTTCAAAAAAATTTGTATTCCAATGCTCTTTCAAGAAATGAATACATCTTTAACCTTAACTCATTCATTCAATGTTTATTTTTAGTTTTAAGCAAGAAAATCGCTTTTTCGAAATGTTTGCCCATTTGATTTTATTGAGAAAATTCTCAACAAAACTTTGACATATTTAGAATGTTTTCAGATTAATTTGATCGTGGTTAAACTTTGTGTTCTTTTTTTTTTTTTTTTAATCCAAAAAATTTGAATTTCTTATTATGAATCTATTTACTTTATTTTTTTTATATGTGTGTGCTTGAATCGTCATTTTTTCGTACCAGATAAGCAATTCAATCGATATTTTCAACAACTTACCATTTTTTCCATTAACTTAATGGATTCGAGCAATAATCAATTTGAAACGGAGCAATCATAATGATGTTACGAATACGCTGTTATCCATTAAGTTAATGAAAAACATGGTAAATTATTGAAAATATCGATTAATTTGTTTCTCTTGTACGAAAAGATGTCGATCCGAGCACACGCATAAGAAAAAAAAAGTCAATACATTCATTTTGAGAAAATCAAATTTTTTCAATTTCGGAAAAAGAATAGAACGAAACGTTTATCCACGATCAAATTTGTCTGAAAAAACTCTAAATATGTCAAAGTTTTCGTTGAGAATTTTTTCAAAAACATCAAACGGAACATACATTTCTAAAAAGCAGTTTTTTTCCTCAAAACTAAAAATAAACAATGAATGAATGAGTTAAGGTTACAAATGTATTCATTTTATGAAAGAGCACAAAAAAACAAAAATTGTGAAAAAAATGAGGACTCTATAACTGTTTTTTAAGCAAACCCTGATTAAACGATAGGATTAAAAGCACTAAAATAGTATTAAAAACAATTTAATTTTTAACATTTCGAATACTTTTAAATACTGTTTTAGTATATGCGAAATCACTTCTAATCCTTTTGTTCTTTCAGGGAAGTTATAGCTATTTGAAAAAAAGAAACCTCGAATTTAAAAAAAAACTATATCTCAGAAACGGGTGGTCAAATAAATTTGAAAAAATTCATGTAAGTCTATCTTAACGGTACGAAAAACATGAAAAATTTTCAAAATAATGGGATGGGTCGACCTAAAAAAGCGGTCGATTTGGTGTGGAATGTCCCATATGTTCCGTAAAGTTGACGATTAATTTATGGTGTTTACAATAATTCATTTAGCAGGAACTCGCGTATAAGCAATACAAAGCTTGTTAAGATCGAATTATTATTGCTAAAATGTTTTTTCACAATTTGATAGTGAAAATGTCAATTTCATAACTTCATAACACATACGGATATCTTACATATTTTAGTACTTATGTGCATTGAAATATTTATTCCAAGAAATTAATATATATATCGGAGCTATTTACTTTTACAGGAACTTTTTTCTTGTCCTTCGATGAATATTCAATTTTTATATTGTAGTGAAAGTTTCATTCTTGAATGGTTTGGATTTATCTGAAAACTATAATTTATTTATACCGAATAAAAAAAAAACGCTAAATGTATATTTATTTTTGACATAATTATGAACTAAATTGAATTTTTTATAGAAAAAAGAATTAAAATTTTCAGATGATGATCGTATTTAATTTTCACTACTTTTATGGCAAAAAAAAATTTCAGTGTCTTTCTATAATTTTTAGAGACATTCATTTCGAATTAAAAAAATTAATTATTTTAATTAAACTTTTCATGAAACTACTTTGACAATTTTGTGGTCTGCAGGAAATTTAAAATTAAAAAAAATGACCTGAGGCAAAATTTTTATAAAATTTCACACGAATCTAGATACTAATTGAGAATCAATTTCTGTTGGTATATATTCTCATATAGAAATGAATTTATTGCTTTCTCCCTCATGTCAAAATTTTTCTAAAATTTTTTCACCATACAACTTAATAAGTTAAGACAAGCTCCAAAAAATGATTTATCAGTGATTGCTATTTAACATAAGTTTTTTAAAACTTACCATTTTGGTTTACATACAATTAAAAGTAATAAGAATAACTGGATTTTTTTATTATAATTCTTGTTTTCTTTTATTTAAAGAAAAAATATACAGCCATAAATACATTATTAAAAATCGTATAACTGATCTGCACATACATAATGTTAATACTACTTTTATGATTATTATTATTCGAAATATTATGTGAAAGTTTAATTCTATCAATCTGTTTCCCAGCAATTTGCTTGTTTAATTGTATACATTTTATTCGATCCAAAAATTTGAACTGCTGGTTTCACCAAAGCTGATTCTCTTATGAAATACATATCATCTGAAACGACAACTTCATATATATGTTGAGTATTGAATGCATACTCAATTTCACGCAAATGTTGAATCAAAATACCACTGACTATTTCATCATTGTGAACAAAGTTTATTATTGCAATTATAATACCAAACATCCCATTATAAAAAATATTAGAGTTACAAAATTTGAAGTTATTATTGTTCTTACAGTCATATCTTATTCCATTTAGCTTCATTTTATTGAAACATCTTATTTGAGGAGGTGCATATCCTGCGTTCAATAAAATTTCACGTTCCCTTTCTGTTGGTAAACGTGTTGTACATTTTCCCAAACCTATTATCCGATTTTTTACTTCAATACCATTATCTTCTACTGGCATTTTTATTTGTTTTGCAATAAAATTTTTAGTTTCTGGAGATACCGTTCTGTCATATAAAGCCGTTATAAGAAACTTATGCATGAGAAAACGCGTTGCGATTTGATTGGTCCTACCATGAGGACTTGTTACGAATTCCATGATTTTTTTGTTCCATGCTTCAAAGATAAATGCCTCGTGTACCCATATTGGACCCCAGTTTCGTACAACTTGCACCAAGTGTGTTAGTGAATGTATGTTTGACGTCATATTGTTTATTCCGAAGAACTTTTGAAATAACTTTACATATTTTTTTAGTAGCATTTCGCAACGATCCAAATTTGCCAACGATATACTATCACTATTTAAATAATGAATTGCTTCAGATAAAAGTGCTAAGTGATTAACATATTTTTGCCGTAAAACACTTTGTAAACAAATAGGAGCATAATCAAGCCAATTACGCCACTCCGATGCTTTCCATTTTGCATAAGTAGATATGGATCGCGGTTTTCGGGAGCGACATGATGGGGGGCTGATTGCTAATAAGTGTTCATCGATTATTGCCTTATTATTAGGGCTTCCAACATAATAGTGAGTATTAGTTTGGGTCAAAAGTAATTTGGTATGTTGACGAACCACTCCGAGAAATACAGCGTGCATTGCATCAACGACAATGCCTTTTGGAATATTAAATACTGGCAGGGCCACTAATGAAGATACATTTTTTACTCCGTGAATAATTGTTCCAGTATCGTAAGCTCGAGCCATATCTTGACGTAATTCTGGATCTGTTCGTGTTCTTTTGTAACACTGTACTAATGGATATACAAATTTACCGCGACCTAAACTTCTTCCTTTTGCATAGCAATATAAACACCCATATTTCCCATTGAATTGTTTCATGCAAGTCACTGCTGCTCGAGCCGGAGCATCGACACTGCATGTGGTGACAATGAATCTTGATGTTACTTGTAACGTACTGGTAGGTTTCCATTCAATACCTGTTGTGAAAAGTTCTTGTAGTTCGCTAGTTAAAGGTCTGAAGAAGTTGTTCATTACAGGATGTTCTCCATCCACAAATATTGCCGCAAGAAGCATATGTTTTTTTCGCATATGTGGAGGTAGCTCATTTATTTCAGCATAAATCGGCCATGCGCTTGAATTTGAAGATTTACTTACTTGGCATCCGTCGGTATTTATTGTTAGAGAAAAATTGTACCATTGCTCCAATATATTTCCAGGACTACTCAAAGATTTATATTCATCTCCATCATAAATATCTTCGTAGCCGCCGGGATCTTTTTTTGTTCTTCGAAATCTATATTGCAATGAATCGCTGATATTTGGCAATAATAACAGTTCTTGGATCTGTGCAGTTAAATTAATGTAAATGAAGTTGCTTAATTCCGTTTCCAACTGATCATTCGGACCACATTTACCACAATGGCATTGTCTTTGTAATGTCTTAGTTTCCGAATCTTTCAAACCTAAATAGTCATGACATTCTTTACAGTAATAATGAAAGGTCAAAATATCATCATTACGACTAAGACACTTCCATAATGCATCTTTGTTTGTTGGTATCAAATTACTATGATATAAAGATTTAATCCACTTTAAATTATCGATAGTTGCCTCATATGTTAGTTTGTGTCGTGCAGAAATTGCGATCGCTGCCAGTAAATGATCTTTTGGAGTCTTATCGAGTTTAGGAATCAACATAACATCAGCATTTGGTATATTCTTTAAACTGAAATAAGCGTTATTATTATCATTATTAACGTTATCATCATCATCATCATCATCATCATCGTCATCGTCATCATAATCGTCATCGTCATCATAATCATCATCATCATCATTATCATTATCATCATCATCATCATCATCATCTTCATCATCATCATCATCATCATCATCATCATCATCATCATCACCATCATCATCATCATCATCATCATCATCATCATCATCATCATCATTATCGTCATCTTCATCTTCATCGTCATCATCAGCGTCATTTTGGTCAACGTCAATGTTTTCATTGTCGTATCCACCTTCAACCATCCTATCATTTAATGCATTTTCAGCGGGGACATCGTTATTTTCACAGTTATTAACAGGATTATCGTCACTATCACTTGAATCATTACGGGCCATTTCCATCTGCTGAACTTCATTGTGTTCCTGAAAACAATTAAAGCATACAATTATTTTCTTGTAAAGTTATACAAAATTATAAATGATAACCATAAGAAATAAATTCGAAAATTTTTATTTATAAATACATAGGGGAAGGGGGGGGGGGCAAAACGGGGTAGGCCGGCAAAATGGGGTACCCCAAAAATTGGATGAAAAAATATTTTTTCCAAAAATTGTTCAAAAAGTGTTTGAAAACAATTTTTAACATCGTCTTGCACTCATTAAAACATTATTTTTTTTTTTTTCCCAAAACTTAGCAAAAACTTATTTTACCATAAAGTATACTTAACGTGGCAAAAAATAAATTAAAATTAAATTTTGCACAGCTAATATAGTTCATAAGATTTGTGAGGGCTGGAAATTTTTCTCGATTTCCATAGGCATACAGCCCGAGATACACTCGGTTGAAAAATGGTCGTATTGCAAATAGAAAAAAGGTATTTTTGAGCTCCAAAAATTTAGTTTTTTGATCTTTTGAGAAAAAAGTTTTTGGAGCCTCGATTTTCATGCAATCCAAAGAAAAGGCACAAAAACATTACTTCAGTTTTTCCCGTTCAAGTTCGTGTTTCGCGGGGTCAGGACAATTTTTAACTTCCCGCTAAGAGAATTGAAAATTTTCAAAAATCGGGAAGTTATTGGGTTTACCCCGTTTTGCAAAAGTCGAGTTCTCACCAGATCTCGACGTTCTGATGTCCTAGAAAGCTCCCCCGACTATTCTCGTGAGGGTGTCACTGTGTCTGTGTGTGTGTGTGTGTGTGTGTGTGTGTGTGTGTGTGTGTGTGTGTGTGTGTGTGTGTGTGTGTGTGTGTGTGTGTGTGTGTGTGTGTGTGTGTGTGTGTAAGTATGTAAACCTGTTATAACTTTTGAACGGCTTGACCGATTTGAATAAACTAAACGGAGTTCCAAAGAGTTTCATCAAACTTAGATTTCCTGAAAATTTGAACCGATTTGGACCGGTAAATTTCGAGAAATCTCAAAAGCTCTTAACCTTGAAAAACCACGTCGATCATTGCCAGTCCGGTCAAAATCGGTTCATTCGTTCGTGAGTTATCGTTGTCGAAAAAAATTCAGAAAGTGTTTTTTTGGAATAACTTTCAAACAGCTTTAAAGATCGATTCCAAAATTTAATCAGCTCTTAACCTTGAAAAACCACGTCGATCGCCGCCAGTCTGGTCAAAATCGGTTCATTCGTTCGTGAGTTATCGTTGTCGAAAAAAATTCGAAAAAAGTGTTTTTTCTCAATTCCTCCAAAATTTTTCATCTGATCGATTAGTGTTCTCAATTCTTTTATAGGACTTAAAAAACAGTATCGATTGTCGTCAACCACCTGAAAATCGGTTTATTCATTCAAAAGTTATTACGGTTTGGATATTCAAAAAATAGTATTTTGTCAAACTTTCATCACGCGTTTTTTCGTTTTTTGCGTTTAAATAATTAATATCTCAACAACAATTGGTCGTACAGATTTCGAAAATAATAATTATTGGTCGTTATTAAATCTCAAACACAGTTAAAACTATTTGTCTCGATAAATTCTCACTAGTTTCAGAGATAATTAACTAAACAACTAATTTTTCTATAAAAAAAAGAAAAATCGGTAGTTGAATGAACCGTTAATATTTTAATTAGCTGATTTCAGTGTGGAAAATACTACAATTTTTTCCAAATCAATTGTATTCCCTTCACATTCGATGTTTGATGTCTTTCAAATTCTTTGTCGTCTGGACTCATAAAAGTCTTCCTATAACTATTTGATATGGCGTGGAATTTTTCCGATATACAAATGTACACTAATTGTGATGTTTTAAAAATATCAACAATACAAAAAATAATTTTAGTAATTGACTTACCAGCGACTCTAAACAGCTTTGTGAAATCAACGAATCTTCTTGTCCAGGTGGTAATACAGCTAATAGTGTGTTCAATCTTCTTTTGGATCTCTTATAAACTGCCGTTCGCTCCTTACTTAATTGTTTTTTCATTACCACTTCACTAAAAAAACCAATGAATTATTAACGGAACATAGATATTTATAAAATTTCTTTTCAATAATTTACTTACGTTTTGATGCAGGTTATTTTTCAATAAAATTTGTTTGAAAATTTCCGGCTTATTTATCCTCTGAAACTACTCTGAATATAATATTTGATTTTTCTGAAAATTCTGAGTTGTATAGCGATATTCACGCTTATATCTCTGAAATCTCGTTCAGATGATTAATCAATATTTAAAACTCTTGGATTAATACTGCTGGAATGGTTGAACCTCGTACGATTGTAGAACTTTTGAATACCCGAATCTAAGTTTCGACTGTTCGAATGAAACTAGTGAAGAGGAGGGAATGTTTTAGACTATTTCAGGTAATACTTAACATTGAACACCAATTTGGGTCCCCACCCTTCGGTTACAGTCGACGTTCTCGGTATTGGTCCTTTCTGTACTTGACCAGTTCCGCTCTCTGTTTTTGATAATTTTACACAGTTTTTATAGAGAAGGAGGAGTCATGTACAGGGAATGGTCTTGTACGGACAAATCAAATACAGGGAGCGTTGACATTATGCAAAAGGTCTACTTTTAGGTATGGTAATTCGTCTCGAAAGGATTAAGGAGTCTATAAATCCATATTACCCATCTTTGAACGATTTCCAATATTATGCAGTCAACAGTCTTAACTATTGCGATTAAATTTTTCTCAGCGCCACACATTTTTATACAATTAAAACACCCTTACGCGGTAAAACTTTCAGTAAAATATTTTTGTTAATTATTCATAATAGAAATGGTCTGTAAAGAGCTTAAACTGCCAACAATATCAGAATTTAAATTGCCTACAGAATTATTCCGTCAGATATTTAAAAATGAGGATCTGAATAACAAATATTTAATTTTATCTGAGATCAAATAACAATTATTAACTGCATGATATCTCTTCAGGTTTTAAATTTAATTTAAGCATAGATAAGTATATTATAATAGAACTATAGATATGGTTACGAAGGTCTAGAGTCTGACGATTGTCTGAGATACCCTTACAGATACAGTCTGAGATACAGTCGACGCTCCCTGTATTTGACTCGTCCATACAGGACCATTCCCTGTACTTGACTCGTCCTTGTCCATAAGAGCTGTAGAAAATTGTCAAATACAGGGAGCGGTCAAATACAGGGAGGTTCAATATAGGAAGCGTTGACTGTATTTTCGTAAAGAAAAACCCTACAGTAGAGAACAAGTATCATCAGGTACAAAAATATAGAAGTTCTTTTGCCATCTTCATATTCTAATAATAGCACTACTATATAGACAAAACTCATTAGAAAGATTAGGATTTTAGTTCACAATAATTATAAGCTTATTTGTCATGGTACAATTTGTTTAAATGAGATTTTGTAACCCTTATATATATATATATATATATATATATATATATATATATATATATATATATATATATATATATATATATATATATATTGTTACGTCGCGATCAATTTAATAAGTAAATTCGTTGTACTTGGGAAATGCAAGTCATCGGTAAATGTACATAGTTCTGTTCATGTGGCTGTTAAAAATACATTGAATAACGATAAAATAAGAGTACACTCGTCTTGCCTCAATGACGCCTGAGTCATTAGAATATAGACATATAGAGGATATTTTTCCCGAAATATATTTAGAAGATAAAAATAAAAATTTTTAGTTGTTCAAAACAGAACCATAAAACCTAGGCAATGGGCCCTGAAGACCTAAACAAATATAGAAAACGGAAAAATATCCTCGACTTCACGTGTACTTGCATATGGGCTTAAAAGGGACTTCCTTTAAGAGCCCATGATAAAATTATAAATATTTTTCTGGAAACAGAAAAATAACTTACGACTAGGATTAAAATAATTTTTAAATAATATAGTAGAACTTTTCAACAACGGAACAAATAAGATAAAATAATTTTAAATGATAAAATAACTAAGATAAACTAAATAAATTTTAAACAGTAAAATAAAAGTTCTAAACAGTAACTATTAATAAAAAAATAAATAAAGTTTTTAAACATTCCAACAAATAACATAAAATATTTACCTTGAATAATAAATTTAAATAATAGCATAAAATAAAATAATTTCAAGTAATAACCATAAAATTCATAAGGAAAATATTATTTAGTTAATTTATTAGGAATAAATTTTAGAAACCTAAGCAATATTAATCAACTAAATTTTTAAGACACCAATTAATCTATCATAATATCGATTCGCAAAAGTAAAAACTTTACATAAAGAAATATTGCTAATAAATAATTAAATAATAAATTTTAAATAAATAGCCGTGCCTGTAAGTGGATGTGTAGGTGCGCATACCCATCCAGTTACATGAGGGCGGATCCTAGAAGTCTCCACTGAGAGAAGGGATCTAGAAAGGAAAAGCCCTTTTCCGATTGGGCAACGATTTTCCTCCTCTCTCAAGGCCCTGGTACAGGACCCCCAAAAGGGGACTGGACACTTCTTAACTATTCTTTTTTTTTTTGTTACAAATATTTTAATTATCGTCCTGAGCCCGATTCAGCAATATCGACTCTTCCAGTCAAGTAATTTTTATATCACCGCTAGTGCAGGCCTTCCCACTCAGCGTAGTGAAACTCAAAAATTTCAAAATTTAAAATAAGTTCAAGTGAAATTATACAATAAAATAAAGTCATTTCCTAGTTAAAATCAGTTCAAGTGAAATTACACAATAAAGAAAAATCATTTCCTCAATTGAGATAAAATCCAAGCGAAATTACACGACGAAGCAAAACCAGGTATTGTACATTTATTTTCTTTTATGTGTATCACTTCAAAGTGTCTAATGGTTCCGTCGCGTATCGCATCTCTTGGATTAAATTTCAATCATAATTAATTGTAAACAATTTCGTGTAAAGTTTGACATTTATAATATATGTATTAAAATTTAATTATCATCTTTTCATTTAAAAACAAAAACCAATCAAACTCCTCCCGATCCCAATCTAGAGGTTTTGTATGAAACTTGGATTGAAATTAAATAATAATTTAAATTACGCTAGGACGTAACAATATATAACTATAATTTTACTGTTATCATCCCAATTCAAAAAACGTGCTCATAATTATAAAATATTGTAATTGTAACTAAAAATCTCGTATTAATTTCTTCAATTGTCTCATATTTAAATTGTAAATCTTAATTTTCCTTTGTTTTCCAACATATATACATTTCTTTATATGGGGTATTCCATACCAAATCGACCACTTACCCTTTTCTCATCCATTTTCACCCTTTGAAAAACGGTTTTGTGAAGTTTTACAAATTTTTTTTATTCAATCAAAAAAAAAAAAAAAATATGAATTAAAAAAAAAATGGCTATTTCATTTTCAGATAGCCATAACTTTCTCCAAAATTGACCTTTAGGTACCTTTTTTATTTTTTAATTTTTGTTTTTGAATTAATTTTTCGAAAAATAGACAAAAAAATTTATTATGATCGAGACTATGGGATAATTTTTTTTTTTTTTTAAATCTCGATTTTTTCGAAGTTTGCCATTTTTCGCTTTTAATTTTCTTTTTAAAAAAAAAACTTTAATCTATTCAACAATTATTCCCGAATCGCACAGAATGTGCCGATTTGTTTTCAATTTTTTGATTAATTGAAAAAAAAATGTTGAATTTTAAAAATAAAAAAAAATTATTTTTTCGTAAACTTCATTTCTATCATAAAATAAATGCAACTGAACGATTTTAATGTATCATATTCTCAATTTATAAGCAATCTATGATTATAATGACTAGGATTAATGTTGATAGAGTTAACATTCAATAAATATGAAAATAACGCAACAAATTATTCGTTTATTTTCAATTTAGTATTTAAATATTTCACAAATTCTGTGTTCATACAAGTTCAAAAAGTTTTCAACAAGTAAACAACTATTTAAGTCCGAAATCAAGGTATCTTAACTTCGAAAAAATCACGATTTTACTCAAAAAAAGCAATTATCAGTGTTATTAAGTTGAATATAAAGCAATTGTTATAAATGGTAGATTTTCCTAACCATCTTTGCTACTTTCTCTTTATGACAATTTTTGGTTTCTTACGGTCGTGGATAAAAATTTTGTACGCTTTATTTTGTAAATTAATATAAAAAGTGAGCTTATTCATTGCTTTGTTATTGTGAAACTTCGAAAACCGTTCTATTATTGTTCATGAATACCACACTGTAATCTATAGTCTAATCGAGAAGATTTTTTCCTACTTAAATTCGTTACCAATATCAGAAAAATATGGTTGGTAGCTTATTCATTCTGGAATGGCATCCAGAGAAAGACGTGTTTTCGATTTCTTCCCCGATAAAAAATTACAATTATTATTATTAAAAAACCGGATGGAAAAGTGGAGGGGGGTCCAGTTTTTTAAGCAAATTTTCGAAAAGTATAAGTGATAGCACAAATATTAAAAAAGGTTCCTCAAGAACAGGAAATTATTAATATAAAAGTTCACGGTTTCCGAAATCGTTAATTTTAACACAGAAACCGGTGTACTTTCAGCAATACCAATAGCGGTGTAAATATTTTTTTTTCGCTGAGTTAAAGCGGTGTGATACATTTTCTGGTGTTAAATATATTTTAATTAAAATATATGTTTTTTCTAACTAAATGTTTTATATTTAATAATTAGAAATAAATAATAATAAAAATTATAGAATGGGTAAAAATTAATATTAAAATATTTTTTACATAAAAAAATATAAATTCAGTATTATCCATGGTTTTTAGAATATATAATTTGGTAATTGTATATAAAGGTGAGGCTACAGTTTTTTTGAAACACGAAATCAAAACAAAAATTTTTTTACCAATTATTTACTTTATTTTCCTTTAATTTTATGAGAAACTGGATAATTTAAATCGAGAAAAAAGCGAAAAAATGTCAATTTTTCAATTGAAAAAAAGAAATGAAATTATTATTTTTCGGGGTTTTTTCATTGAAATTGTTCAGTTTTCGATATACAAGATAATAAAGTAATTAAATAAACCGAAATATCAGTATTCGATTATTAAATTCTCGACCATGCAAGAGCATTTTTATTTTTGACTTTTCAAATGCGATTCTTCTAGCTTTAACGATGTTCATAGGCTGAAGTTACATTTTTATCATAAATTCGCCGCGGAGATAAGCAATAAAAAAAAAAAAAAAAACCCCCCGACTGTTTTTATTTTTCGCTTTTTTATGGTTGAAAAATAGTGGATTCCCTCTTCTATTTAATTATCATGTAGCAAGCACCGATGAAACCTTTACTCCAAAAAGTTTCGTGTGTGAAGAATTCAAATTTGAATTTCACTTCACCTATAGGTTTCTTGGCATGCCAAGAAACTTATTTTAATTAATTCTTAATATTCTCTCTGTACAGAGTAACTGTACACCGCTGTAACACCTACATTACACCGGTTTAACGCCGAATTTTAAACACCGCAGAGAAACGTTTTAACACCGGTTTTAATCCATCGGTGTGACTGCGGTGTTGAAATAAGTCTTTTTTAACATAGCTTTTTTTTTACAGTGTAGCTTCAATATTTAAAATTTTAATTTAACATAGAAAATAGGCTGCTTCCGCGTGGCAGTTTCATAAAGCGCGCACCGCTACTGTGCTGGATTGTAGCTCTTAAATAATTTTTTTTAGCAACTAAATATTAATTTAAGAATTTGAAGTAATTCAGGTATTATTTAGACACTCCATTAAAATATAATCCCGCAATAAAAAAAAGTTATTTTACTATTTTTTAAAAAGTTAGGTTATTGTTAATTAACTGTTTTTTTTTTGCGGGTCACCATAGCTATAAAACACCGTACAAAAATTTAAAAAATTGAGTAAAAAATTTATTTGTTCATTGGAGCCGTTCCCGAATCAAAATTGAGCTCGAAAAATCTTATGTCTGCACACTTCCGCAGAAGGGACATACACTTTAAAATTTTGGAGATCTATACAAGCCCGCACATAGCCGGCATAGTGAACTTTTTGGGATACACAAACAGATACACAAGTCCGCACAAGGGATGCACACAGTATATTAAGCCAAAAAATCTAGAAATATACACGGATATACCTGGGGCGCACACAGTATTTTAAGCCTTAAATAGTAAATTCCGAAACAAAAATTTCTCAAAATCTTATATTTTTATTATATATGAAATCATGTAAAATTTAATTTTTGGAAAAAGAATTTTTTTTTTTTTATTTCCATTAGTACTATATTTTGAAATTTAATTTTGATTCATGAAACAATACCGAATTATTTGATGAAAAATACTGATGTGTGCGCTGCTGGATTTGAACCCGGGTCCCCTTGGTGGCCAGTCTGATACTTTACTTACTGTTCCATGGTGCGTGAGATTACTAGCATGACTCAATTGATTGACTTGAGCTTAGACAACTATTTTTATGAGTTTTATAAAATTATATTAAATAAGTTCTATAAAAGGTTTTAGCTTTATAAATTTTCAGAGAATCGTTACCGTTATAATAACATTAATTCGATAAAATTTGATTAATTTTGATAAAATTTTTTGAAGTTTTACGGAACTTCATAAAATCTAGCAATTGCGTGTTGTAAGAATGAATCAATTTTACTAAAATTTTATAATATTTCAAAAATTTAAGATACTATATCTCGATCGATTGATAATAAAAAATTTGTAGATTCTTATAAAATTTTATAAAATATTTACAAAATAACATAAAAGTTTGTGAAAGTTTGATTAAAATTCGTACAATGTCATAAAAAACGTTTACCCCGAATTTAATGTATGTGATTTAACAAACTATATACATTATTTACACTTTGAAAAGAAAAACGGAATTGTAATTATTTCTTTTTGAAAACTATTTAACGATTGAATGTTTAATTTTTTAATTTTAATTTTATAAAACATTATTTTTTTTTAGACTTGGTATATTAAAAAATCCGTTATACTGTGAAAAAATTTCAAGTTCTTCGGAACTTAGAAGATTTTTCATTATGGGCTGAAAAAAATTCTAAGCCCAAAAAAATACAGCTCTGTTTTTTCACTAAATTTAGCTACCCGACTACCTGAAAGTAATAAAGTTGGAACCATTTCGAAACCTAATCCAACTATAAACATGTATTATTCATTCATCGGAGATACATACGTCTGCACAAGGGACATTTTCATTTTTCGTCACTCACTCCGATAAATTATGTGCATCCCTTGTGCATCCCTGATACGGACGTATTTGTAGCGTGTGCGTCCACTGTGCAGACGTGTAGATCTCTCGATCATTTTTGCTTGGGTTCTTATAAAAATACTCAACAAGATGAAATTATAAAAGTTACAAAAAAAAATTTTGTTTTCATTAATTAATTATTATTAATTTTTAAAGTTTAAAAAGAATTAAAGATTGAAATAATTTTTTTTAAAAGATTTATTCTTAAAATTTCAAACTATTTCTAATTTCATCTTTATCTCGGGCATTATATAATTACATTTAAAAATTTTTCTTGCTTATTTTTTATAAATTTTATGTAAACAAAGGGATTAATTTAACAGTTATGAAAAAAATTTTTTTATCACATTATAAACGTGAGAAAATAATAATTTAGCTACCAAAAAAAATTATTTAAAACCCACACACCAGTACTTTAGCGGCGCGTGTGTGATGAAAATGCCGTGCGGGTACAGCCTATTTTTAATGTTAAATTTAAATGATTAATATTGAAGCTACGATTTCGGGAGTCCATAACTGTTTCACGAAACCTTCCTGCACTTTCAGAAAATTTTTTAATAATTGAGCTACCAGTTACACTTTTCGAGATTTTACCAAAAAAGTGGACCCCTCTTTTTTCATTCATTTTTTGTTCAATTATAACTTTCTATCGGAAAAAAATTTTCTCGATTACACTACGATATATATTTTCAAAAGTAATTTCAATTTTGATGATTTCAATGATTTTCAAAAAAAGTATTTTCTTAAATGTAAACTTAACTTCTTTAACATAAACATATATTGAAATCCTATTTAAGAGATCGCGGGTAATTCAATGTTGCTATCAGATTAAGTGTTTCACCTAAAAGACGTCGCAGTATAAAAAATTCCCAAGTAAAGCTTTTATGTTTAAAATATGCGGGAAATCAAAAAATGTATGACATATATAAGATTGACCATTTTACCTATTCCGATCTCTAACGGAAAGACAGAATATAAAATTTATCTTAATGTCGAATAACGCTTTCAAGAGTTTTATAAAAACAAGTTGTTTATTTTATTGATTTCCGATATTATTGAGCCTCAGCGACATTTTTAATGATCTATAGTTAAAGCACGTAAAACATAAAAATACATATGATATCGTCGACACGCAGATAATCAAATCGCTGTAACTCGGAAAAAATAGAATTTTTATTCATGAAAATTATTCTCAATCTATCAAAATAGGGTCTATTTTTTCCGATTACCCATTGCACAACGTGAAAAAAACAATTATTCAGTGATCGATTTTCCAATTTTTACTTGTTTGTAAATAAATGTTATAATATAATAATAAAAAAAAAAAATGAAAAACGGTTGACCCTAAAAGCCATCCCTATAACTTCCCGCTGATTCTATGCTTTTCAGTTCAAAATTCCACTCGAAATAACGTTTTTGAGCTCTTCCGACTCGTACGGATTCATGGAAATGTAAATTTCTGACGCTGTTATCGATCATACTTCAACAATTCTTGCTCTCAAAATCTCATAAAAAACGTATTTCTGGTATTAGTTAAATTATACTTCCAGTAATACTTTCAATAAAGTCAAGAGAAGTATACCTTTGTCTTTCATGATTGTGTTTAAATAAAGAAGCATTTTTTTTTTGTTTCAGACATGAAATTTCTAATAGGATTGTTATGCATTGTATTAGTATCACCAGTTTTTTCAATAATTGGATACGACTGCGGAAATGAAATTTTAAACATGACTACAATATCTTTATTGGATATTGAAGAGTGTGATTACCAAGAAGATCCTGTAGATACGTCGTTAACGGACATTGTGCTTCTGCAACTAAATGAGTATGAGCATGTAACAATCATGCAATGCAAAATTGAAATCAAAAGGACCGCATACTATTGTGGAATGCATTCCCACCCATTCTTGGTAGAAAATGCCTACATGGAATACGTTCATCCGATCTCGCGCGAGGCGTGTCAAATAGCGCATCACTATGGTACTCTTCGCATTAGTAATACTGTCATTGACGGGTTACAAGTCAATAACATTGACACACGGAGCATCACTCTGGCAGGTAGTGCTACGACAGATGGCACTTGTGCAGGTACTCCGTATTCGGACCCTTATGGTACCTGGAGTTCGGTTGTTGTCATGGGGACTGTCACAATTTCTTTAAAATCCTCATCAACTCGAGTAAAAATCGAATCTAATAAAATTTATTTACCATCCGGTTACAGTACTAAGCTTAATGAAGGCCATTGCATCGATTCCGATGGGGGTCACACCTTCTGGGATCCAATCCCTAAAAAGTATTGCAAAGAAAATACGTATTCTGCATTATATAATGGACCTGCGACTAAACTTGTTTCTAAGTTGGGAACAGTATTTTCTGTCAATGTTAGAGACACAAGTTTTTCTTTAGCAATAACAGAATCTGAAGACTCATGTGGTCTCACTATTTTGAAAACTGAGCATCCTCGATTGTTTATCATCAAAGCTAAAGACTTGGTTTCTTTGAGAGCAAATAATGCGTTTGAGACGGATCCTGACAATTTAGACCTCTTTTCGTATATCAATGCTAAATTTATTTATGTAGAAAGATACATAAGAAATCAGATTCAGTCTCTTTACGTTGATGTTATGTTATATCGTTGTAAGATTGAAAAAGATTTGTTGAAAAACACCTTAGCGATTGCATCAACACAACCGGATGAATTCGCGTTTAGATTCATGGGAGGACCGGGTTACATGGCAGTCCTAGCAGGTGAAGTGATACATATTGTGCAATGCATACCAGTGGAGGTGAAAATTGAACATGTCAAAAACTGTTTTAATCGAATTCCAGTACAGCGAGGAAATGTTAGCATGTTTTTAACGCCAAAAACACACGTTCTTACTGATCATGCCTCGGAGATTCCCTGCAACTCTCCATTGCTCCAACATTACAAGGTGGGGACAACGTGGTATAAATTTATGCCAGCTCCGACAGAAACTGTTTCGCCAATCAGTTTAAAACCTAACACAAAAGGAAAATGGAAATACATAAGTCCATCGAACTTAGCGGCCAGTGGAATTTATACGAAGGACAACTTGGAAACCATGAAAAATCGAATTATGTTCACCATCGAACAAACGGCAGTAATGGAAACCGTTGCTCAGCAGTTTACCAATGGTTCCAAAGCGTATCCTTCTATCATCAACGTATTGAACGAAAATGTTTTGGAAAAATTGGCAGAGAGCGCTTGGGACAGAACTTGGGGAAAATTTGTTAAGTTTGGCACGTACAGTGCTGGATTTATTGGTATTTTTATGTGCCTGCGAATGATTAAACTGGTGGCTGACACTATCGTTCATGGGTATGCATTACATACCGTATATGGATGGTCCATACACCTAGTAGGAGCGATATGGGATTCCCTTACTCATCTTCTACTACATTTGGCAAAGTCTCATGGACAGCAAATGACACTTAACACTAAGCAAATCGAAAGAAACTTATCGGATTTGGAGAAAGGACAGCATCCAACTGCCCCAGAAACGGATCCTACACTATCCGCTGCGAATTATCCATCTACCAATCTCTTATATAAGGATGATCCAGTAGAAGAACGAAGAAAAATAGAAGGCGAGAACTATAGGTCGTTCGTAAATCATAAAAAATAATAAAGAGCTAATAACATAAAAATTCAAAAATGAAATCAGGTATTTAGTCTTCAACGTATCATTTAAGTTGATTATTAAAAAAAGTGTAAAATCAAATATTAAATGAATTATAATTATAAAATTTTTAAAAATTATTAGTCAACAGAAAGGCATACTTATAGATTAAAAAAAAATATTACACACAATATAAGTTGAAATTGTAATAAGTGAAAATCAAGTACAAAACACGAAATTATGCAAAATAAAATTGAATAGTTAGAGAAAAAAAAAGTAGTCTCAGGAAACAAAAATAATACAGGGCATTACCATTTGTATGAAATCTATTAATAAATTGTTCTAATAATATATAAGTCTACACGAATCGAATGTTACACTTTACGTACTACACTCCATAGAATAACTAAACTTTGAAATAAAACTAATATTAGAATGATAATTAAACTTGTTGGTTATTATTTTAGAATTTTTAGAAATTTAAATTTCTTCATTCGAAAGAACCTCTAAAATTCTTTGTAAGTCAATTATTTAACTTAAAATCAGTGGGCCACCTCAAAAGATTGAGTAAAAAAAATTTTTTTTTTTTCAAAAGATTTCTTCTTTTTATAAACTTAAAATGTTACCCCCACGGAAACGGAATAAAAACAATTGTTTTTTTTTGTGCTTCTATTATAAAAAATTTATGTTCTATTTTTATTTGAAATTATCAAAGAATCTGTTTCTAATGGATTTCATTTCTAAAAAAGAAAAATATTATTTGCTTTATTTTTTATTTTATGATTTATGAAGGAAAAAATGGTCAACGAATGATTTTAAAGTTTTAAAAGTTAATCTCATCGTTATCATATAGAATTCCGTTATTATTGTATTACATAGTTATTATAAATGTATTTTTTAAAAATTTACTAGATACGAAAGAAGTAAAATTAAAGCTTAGTCGAAAAAGCATTTTCTATTGCATAAAGTTATCGAAATACCCACAAGAGAGTTATTGTTATTATAAATTAATGATAAAAGAAATTATAGATAGTAAATGATTTACTTCAATTGATTTAGCTCATTTGGAAATTTTTCAAATGACAAATTATTCTAATTTTGATTTTAAATTTTATGAAATAGATTCTTTTAATTATGATAATAAATGTAATTAAACAATAATTTGCCTCATTAAACTTACTCAAATTTTGAATTTTTTACAGTTTATAAAAGATGTTATATTAATAGTTGAATTTAACTTCAGATTATGTGTAATTGATGTAAAAATTGATAGGAAGAAAAATGAACTAAAGAGTAAAACAATAAGTCAAAAAAGAAAAATTATGAATTGATTGAAAGAAGAGTAAATGGAATTAGAAAAAAGATTTGTGACTAGCATAAGTTGGAAAATTTTTTCAGACGACCTGAAGATAATCATTTCGTTGCTTTGCTTATTCTTTTCACATTTCTAGTCGTACTCGACCTACGCTTTCACAGTTTCAAAGCGATGATAAAAAATTCGGAAAACGGTTGACCCTTAAGCCCATCTTTGTAACTTCCCGCTATTTCTAAGATTTTCAGCTCAAAATTAAACTCAAGACAACGTTTTTGAGCTCTTCGAGCACTCATTACTTTTTAATTATTCATTTACTCTATTGGCACCGCTAGAAATCAAAATTTACTATTATTTTTTCTTTTTAAAAATTGGTAGTTAATAAATATGCCCTTTGGACGTTTATACCTTTAATTCCATAAACATTTGAACACTTTTTAAAATTTAATATTTATAATAAAGTTCCAAATCAATGAGATAAATTATAATCAGTAATTTTTATCTACTATTACTGATTATGTTCGCTTACAAGTTTAATAAAATTTAAAAGCCATCAAAGGTTCAACAAAATTTAGTTTTAACTTTCAGCACCAACTATTTGATGTAGCATCATCAAATGTATAGTGGTATCAATATGATGTAAATGCCGAATGTAAGTAATAAAAAAATATCATTTTTTTTGTAGCTACAACCTAGTGTGCACACTACACAAAGTAGACGAGTCAGGGGACAACCTTTTTTTTAAAAATTTAATAAAAAATGTGCAAGGTGTTGAATCATTTTTGAAAATAATGTAAAAACAAGCGATTAAACATTATGTTACTCAGCTGCTTGCTGCGCTTTCAGCTTCCTTTTTAATTTACTTCGGGTCTGGTTGAAAAGCTCCGACATCCACTTCTTAAGCCAAACTTTAATATCGTCAATGCCACCATCAAAATACTGAATTTCCCGTTTTCTTTGGAGGAAGAGACAAACATCTAAAGCAGAAAAAAAAATACATAGAATTATCATTTAAATAAATTACAGTAATTACTTTTATTTTGACCATTACATTTTTTAAGACTATTAAGAAAAGTAATTGTTAATTTTAATATCAACAGTCTTAAGTGAAAAAGCACGCTATACGCCACGCGAAATAACTTTATATAAACGTGACGAGTGATTGTGACTCATTTACAATTTCTAAAAATTATTTAGCGTTTATTGTTATTACCTAAACTGTTTTTTATTGTCTAAATTGATTGTAGCTTGTACAAAAGTTTTAGATTACTTCGGTCTCAAAATATTTAAATATACACTATTCAGGCATTACACAAAATATAAAAGTATGAATTCTAAATAAAAATTTAACATTGTCTGAATTCCTGTCGATACAAAGGAGTTATTTTGTGGTTTTATAACAAAAAATGAGATGAATTAAATTCATAATGTAATTTTTAAAAAAGTATTATTGCAATTTCAAGCTTAATATTTGAGTAAATAATATATTTACGTGATAGTTATCTTTTGTGTAAATTAACTTACGCACGAGTAATTATCATTTACCAAAAATAGTCTTAAAAAATGTAGTTGAAAAAAAAAACAAATTGAATGAATATAATAAAAACTACCTTCAATATTTTGACGGTCCACCGATGTGGGAACAACTGCATCAACTGCATCTGCAGGAACTTTAACGTACATACGTTTCATTTGGTCGTCTGGCCACAAGGCATGCATCAAACAATCGGCTCTCCTTCGCAAAGTGTCCTTGACAAGTATGTCCCCAAGCTTGCCATTCTCAATTTTTAAATTCCCAATCGTTCTCATCTATTTCAATCAAAGAGAAAAATTAAATTAAAAATTCAAACAACAAATAAATTTTTTTTTTTTTAAATGAATTCAATCCTTACTGCTACTCCGTTCTCCATCTCAATAACATCTTTCAGTAAGGGGTATTCATCAACGTTTGGTTTCAATTGTCCCGAGGAACCGCTTGTTTCAGTACGATGATTCCTCTGATTTGATGAATAAATAAGTCTCCTTGGACGTACGCCACGTTTCAAATTTTTGGTCTTTACAGTTCGCCGAATTACCCGGATTGCTAAATAAAAAGCTTTTTGATTCATAATCAAAAAATAAAATTAATTTTTCTTTATTTACATTTAATTTTAGTCTTAAATATTAATTAAAATTATTACTTATATATAAAATTTAAAATTTTTAAAAATTATTTTCAATATATAAAATTAATTTTTAAAAAAATTGTTATTAAAAATAATTTTAAATATAAATAAAAATTGTGCCAGCAATTGCGGTTATACAATTTATATAAATTAATATAAATCAATTATAAAAAAATTTTAATTACCTTAGGGATAGCAGCATAATTTTTTTAAAAAGTTGAAATTTATAAAAAATTTCATGACCTCGATGTTGAATTAAAATTAATTTAATAGAAAAATATTAAAAATTTAAGTCTGTTCGACTTTTAAAATTTTACATGATTTGAGTTAAGATCGGTGTAAGCCAGATCGGATTCTATCTTAATAAAAATTAAATATTTTTGCACGAAAGGAATTTATATTTAAAATAATTTTTTTAATAAATTTAATTAATAAAATTATAAAAAATTACTTTGACAGATAAAAGCTTTAAATTTAGATTTTAAAAATGTATTATCTATAAAATTACAAGTAATTTCTTTATTTATAAGTCCATCTTACCTCAACGAGTGTCCAGTATCCGAATAACTCGGTATTGGCGGAGATAACGGAATGCCATTCATTTCATGACTTAGTAATTCAGCTGATTCCTCTTGTTCTACTGATAAACCAGTTATCTCGTTCTGCGAGTCTTCAAAATCGTCATTCGAATCTCCTGGAGTCGCCTGTCAATGTACAAAGATGTTATTACTCATTTCATATCAGTTAAAATTACAAGAATTTTAAAATTAATAGTAATTATAGTCCCATTCAATATTTCATAAAAAAAGAACAAAAGGCGATTTTAAATTTAATTATTGTGTTTTTACAGTTCAACCTCAACTTGACACTGCTTTAATAATCAAAAGTTTATGAAAGTAGTGAATTTACTTGAAAAATGACTCAATAGATTAGCAATTCAAAAGTGTACTTGAAAAAAGTACATCATTGCAAAGTAATTATATGTATCTACTTTCTGAAAAAAAATATTATGCCCTTTAACTCAAGAAACTCATTCATTTGGTAGAAAATATTGTAATTCAAATGTGTTCAATACCAACAGTGATAAATAAAGTTAAAAAAAAATATTGGTTTTAAGACATCTGTAGATCTCTACTGTTTGTATTGAAATCTTCAATTTTTTAATATAAATTTAAAAATTATAAAATTGATAAATGCAGTGATTTAGCTCTATGCAGTGTTTTTTTAAAAAATAGATGTGAACGCTAGTGATTGACTTACATTTTGTGTGTTATCATTGACTTGTGCTGAAGGTATCTGTGCGCTCTTTTCCATTTGATTTGTGTCAACATGTGACGATGTCCCAGTGTTCCGTGCTTTTAAGACCACTGCATTATCTGAAATTTTCAATATGAAAAGTTTAGTAAGTAAAATTTAATTATTCTCAAAAAAATTACAATCTACTGATTTATGAGATAATGTTAATTAAATGAGGTGGTGTTTAGTGAAGTTTCAACATTTTTAATTTGTAATTTTATTTCACTATCATTCATTTTTGCTTAGAAAAATTTAAAAACTAATCACCCTTGTAAAATAACTACGAAAAATTTTAATAAATTAATAACCATAATTACCATCCGAATCAACTAAAGTAAGATCGTCGAGAGCAAGCGATTTTCTTCGAACACAGACCAAAACATCTTTTGCTTCTTCTAAGGTTATTGGGACCAAAGAATTCGTACTGTCAATTTTAAAAACATATTTGGTTTTTATGATCAACTTTTTCTCCCCAGCAGCAACTAAGCAGTATTCTTTTCTCGAATCTTCCATGATATCTTTGACAACTGTGAAAAAAAAAATAAATCAGTGAGTTCTTACAATTAAGCAAGTACATAGGATAATTTTTTAATTCCTGAAGCAAAAATGTACGTAATGATGTTACATCTTTATTAAGCTACATAAAGTTTATTTTATTAAATAATTTGAATTATGATATTACTTTTGTTTAAACTATTGATTTATTTAAAAAACGCAGGCTTATAAAATATCATTTTCAATAATTTTGTTAACCAAGAGACATTATCCGCGCATAATTTTTTGTTTCATTGTTGAACTTGTCAACGTCAGTAATATTAAAATGTTGATAAAAATAAATTTACATTGTTTAAAATTGAAAGATACATTTAATTAATGATCAGTAACTTTGATCTAAGCAAGTTATAATTTGTCAAAGAACCTGTCAGGTTCTCTTACAAATATCATTTTCAAGTATAAACAAATAACTTTTAATGTCAAGTATTTTTTTATAATGACAAAAATTTTTTTAAATCATATCTGACAACACGTCTTAACATTTATACTTACAAAAGTAGGCAAAAATTTATTTAATGTTTATCAACACACAAATTTAAAAATAATAACTATGAGGTTATGTTTGTTAACTGAACAGGCTTAGACAGCTTAGACAGGCCTAAAGGGCCTACAGTAAGTTTGGTAGTGGGGGACAACAGCAGTTGTACTCAAGCAATCTCAGTCACGCTTATGCTATTTCTATTTTTATACTCTGACGGTAAATGAGTTGAGCACCACTGCCAAACTTATCCAAGGTTTTTCAATTCCAGCCCCTTCAATTCTCTGCAAGTAATGATTCACGTGTCTAACTCTGCTAAAGGTAAGAAACATAACCTTGCAGTTATTATTTATTTAAATATTAATAAATATTAAAGAAATTTTTGTCAACTTGACTTTTGTTAGTATAAATTTTGAGACGAATTGTCACATTCACTTTTTAATATTCATAGTTTTTAATTTCTATAATCATATAAAAATAATCATTGATTACATATTTTGTTTCGATTTTATAACAATGTAAAGTTGTTATTGACATTTAATATTACATGCATTGACAAGTTAAGTATTAAAATAAACAAATCAAGCATTAATAATAAAAAAAGAAGATTTAGTATACTGGTGAAAAGTCAATAACTCTTGATAAAGTATAATTAAAAAATGAACTTTCTTAGTGTACGTTCCTACACTTGTTACAAAATAATTATTAGTCGTAAACACTTTTTATTTCTATAAAAAAATAGAAACTTACAAATTTCATTTGTTACTTGTACAGATTTCTCATAATAGTCTGCTAATTAGAAACCAGTTATCAAAAATATTCATCAACCTAAAAATCTTTTATCATTGAGAAGAGTACATTTTATGCACTACGCTTTCAAAAACGATAAATTTTTTGCCTTGTTAAACTAATTTGAAATATTTAATGTAAACACTTAACTTTTTTTTTTATAAATAATTTTTGTATTAAGTAAACTGTATGTAACTTGATAACAATTTTACATCATTACAATAACTATTTTATTTTTATTCAATATATTTACGTTGATATGTACTTTCTTGCTTAAGGAACTATAAGATTATTTAATTTACTTGCATTCTGATATTCAGGACTAATCTATTTTTCTCTGTTTATAGTTTTAAAAAGTACCATGGAGATTTTAATACGAAAATTCTGTTTGGTTGCCAACGGTGATAGTAAGTGTATTGTCGAAACAAAATATTTGTTTAAACTTGGTGGTAATGATTTGTTGGTGCCTTTGGGTTTAGAAGAAAGGAAAGGTGATTTGGTTTACGTGCGAAGTGATGCTGCTAATATGAATAGACTTAGTCTTCTTGCTTCAGATGGTAATATTGTTCATAAATTGTTGCTAATTTTTCATTGTAATCTTATGATATCAATCTGTTTTAAATTTTTACAAGTAGTAAAGTATGATATTGAGAATGATTGTCAGATTCAAATGCTGATAGCTGATACAACATGAGCTTTTTTTTTTAAGATTCACATTAACATTTATTCTATTTACTACATTTATTGTAACATAGTTATTGGTGAAAATGTACTATATTGATAGAAAGCATCTAATCTCTGCTTAAAATCAGTCAGTTGTATTTCTGATAAAAAAAAATGAAATTTTATTGGATAAACTTCAACTAGATAATACTTTTTATGATATTAATTTGAATTAAAATTTTTCAGATAGCCCCAAAAATTTAAAAGAACTTAATGCTGGAGGAAAGTCACGCATTAAAACGTTAACGATTTCCAAGTATAATCCACAGATACTTGAAAAAAAAAATGTTAACCAACAGACAAAACCAAAGGTATGTCAACTATAATACTAGTATTCACAATTATTTTTTTAAACCCCTGTTACATAGCTAAATTATAACACAATTCTATAATTACTATTGATATAATTGATTTTTAAATTAAAATAAGAGAAAGCGTGTTAATGTATTGGGATCAATATTTTTTTTATATTCATTTTTCACTGTTATTTCCGTTAAATACATTTTTGACTTTTCCTTTCTAATAACTTTGTTAAGTGAGTAATTGAGAGCAACATTTTTTTTAAAGGTGGTCAATATGATTATTCCTCAATAATTTTTTTTCTCCATGTATTCTTTTGAATTGCTAATCTGTTTAAATGTTTGTCAAGTAAATTTATTACATTTATAAACTTACCATTGTTGAGAGTATCTTGCAATTTGAAGTGCTAAAACACATCTAATATTATTAGTATTATTGTCTTGTTTTTTTGTTTAGAAGACGTCCAATGGAACCAAAACTGCACCGACACTAAATACAGCCTCCATATATAGGAATCTATTACCAGGTGGATCTGGTATGACAAGCAATGTAAGTGCAAGTGATTTGATTTAATGTCTGTATGTATTTAACTGCTAGCGAAATAATTGAAAACAACGGTATATATTGATAGGTTTCACAAACTGATATGGAGACTAGGATTAAGGTTCTGGACAGTAATAGTGGATCTGAGGACGGAGACGATAACTTGGAAAGACCAGGGAACCAAGAAGTTTCATCTGCTGAAGTATCGCCAGCGTCGCAGCCACCGGAAGGCGATTCAGTTGAGGCATCGGATGAGGACTCACTGACACGAAGGTCTACTACTGACGATTCTGGACGTAATCGACAGTCTACAAGAGGACCAATTCGGGTAAACCGACGGACTGGACTACGAAAAAATTTAAAAAGCGGCGTACGTCCGAGGCGACACGTTGATTCATCAGTTCAACGGAAACGTTGTCCTAAAACAAGCGTTTCCTCAAAACAAATTAAAAGAAATTTGGAAGAATATCCCTTACTGAAAGATGTTATTGAGATGGAGAACGGAGTAGCAGTAAGGATTGAATTAATATAAAAAAAAAATTTTTTTTGTTGTTTGAATTTTTAATTTAATTTTTCTCTTTGATTGAAATAGATGAGAACGATTGGGAATTTAAAAATTGAGAATGGCAAGCTTGGGGACATACTTGTCAAGGACACATTGCGAAGGAGAGCCGATTGTTTGATGCATGCCTTGTGGCCAGACGACCAAATGAAACGTATGTACGTTAAAGTTCCTGTAGATGCAGTTGATGCAGTTGTTCCCACATCGGTGGACCGTCAAAATATTGAAGGTAGTTTTTATTATATTCATTCAATTTGTTTTTTTTCAACTACATTTTTTAAGACTATTTTTTGTAAATCATAATTACTCGTGCGTAAGTTAATTTACATAAAAAAAAAAAACTATCACGTAAATATATTATTTACTCAAATATTAAGCTTGAAATTGCAATAATACTTTTTTTAAAATTACATTATGAATTTAATTCATCTCATTTTTTGTTATAAAACCACAAAATAACTCCTTTGTATCGACAGGAATTCAGACAATGTTGAATTTTTATTTAGAATTCATACTTTTATATTTTGTGTAATGCCTGAATAGTGTATATTTAAATATTTTGAGACCCTAGTAATCTAAATATTTTGTACAAGCTACCGTCAATTAAGACAATAAAAAACAGTTTAGGTAATAATAATAAACGCTAAATAATTTTTAGAAAATGTAAATGAGTCACAATTACTCGTCACGTTTATATAAAGTTATTTCGCGTGGCGTATAGCGTGCTTTTTTACTTAAGACTGTTGATATTAAAATTAACAATTACTTTTCTTAATAGTCTTAAAAAATGTAATGGTCAAAATAAAAGTAATTACTGTAATTTATTTAAATGATAATTCTATGTATTTTTTTTTCTGCTTTAGATGTTTGTCTCTTCCTCCAAAGAAAACGGGAAATTCAGTATTTTGATGGTGGCATTGACGATATTAAAGTTTGGCTTAAGAAGTGGATGTCGGAGCTTTTCAACCAGACCCGAAGTAAACTAAAAAGGAAGCTGAAAGCGCAGCAAGCAGCTGAGTAACATAATGTTTAATCGCTTGTTTTTTCATTACTTTGAGAAATGATTCAACACAAGAATGTTGTTTATGATTTTTAAAAAAAATCAATTCATTTTTATATTTTTAAAATCGTATGTTATCGCTAATGTTTTGCTGAAATTAAGGTTTAAAACGACCTATAAATAATAATTTTCTTATAATTTTCTCTCAGTTAATTTTATATTTCAAATCTTTTATTTAAGTTTATAGATAAGGTTAAATGATTAAAAGATCTACACTCCGACGGTAATTAAAAATTATTAAATAAATTTAACTTAGTACAAGAAACTGTTACTCATAATTTTGACCTATAATTATCATTTATTAGAAACACTATCTCTTAATTTTTAATACTTACAATTACTCACCTTTTATCTCTTTATGAATATCCGACATCTACTTTTAATTATTATTTTGAAGATCTTGCAAATTTTTAATTAATATTCTCAAAAAGGGTTGCCTTCTGACACGTCTACTTTATGTAGTGTGCTCACTGCTAGGTTGTAGCTACAAAAAAACGATTTTTTTCATTCCTTATATTCGGCATTTACATCATATTGATACCACTATACATTTGATGATGCTACATCAAATAGTTGTTGCTGAAAGTTGTAAGTTAATTTTCGTGAAACTTTAATGACTTTTAAATTTTATCAAACTTTTAAGCGAACGTAATTAGTAGAAGAAGATAAAAATTACTGATTATAATTTATCTCATTGTTTTGGAACTTTATTATAAATAAAGCATCACGATAAAATAAATTATAATTGTTAAAGTTATTATAATAGTGTTTTGTTTTGTTGATAAGAAATATATAATAAAAAATACTTTGATAGAAACGTTATTAAGAAAAAGAGTGGGAAAACAAAGTAAAATTGGTAATTTTAATTGGAATAAAATAAGTGATTTTACATTAACATGCAATAAAACTTAGGTATCATGAAATATGAGACAATAAATATAAGGAAATATATTATTATAATAACAAATTAAAAACGTTGGTGGACAAATTTACAATATAGTATTAGAAATAGTATAATTGTAATCGAATGTTTGAGAGAGTTGTAGTAATGCAAATAATACAACAAAAAAATATAAAAAATTATAAATTAAAAAAAAAAAAACTTTCGTAAGGTTTAGTGTTTTAATCAATTTGATTTGAAATATTATAAATAATAAATTAAAAAAAGTGTTTAAATGTTTATGGAATTAAAGGTATAAACGTCCAAAGGGCATTTTCATTTCTAGCGGTGCCAGTATAGAGTAAATGAATTATTGAAAAGTAATGAGTGTTTTAATAAACTTTTTTTACTTTCAATGCGTGAAAATAATCATTAGTTATTACAGGTTTACATATATTAGTAAATCTATTTACAAGAAAAATTAATACATTTATCATAGAAATAAATATCATTAAATTGGCCTGTAATGATTTATATTGAATGAAATATAAATTCGTGCATTTAAAAGTATATTTGAAATTAATTAATTGAAAAGAATTATTAATATTTCTTTATAATTGCTGTCCTAGAAAATGAATTATCACGGTATTAACATCTATACGCTCGAAGTTTGATGACAATTATCATTATGATTTTTAAAAACGTCGATTATTATTTAGTATTATTATTATTATTATTATTATTATTTTTATGCTTGCAAAATGAAATTATTTAATTAACGTTTTCTTGATGAGAAATCATTATTTTTTATTTCTTCATTATTTATTTGAGAAAAATATGTTTTTTAACTTCCCGCTGAGAGAATTAAATATTAACAGGAAAAATTATTTCAGTATTTATTAACATAGTAAATAAGTAATTTAAAGAGAATACAGCTGTTCAATTTTACAACACAACAAAGGAAAATTTTTTTAAAATTAATTTTTAAGCATTTTTCGTCTAATAGAGTCGTTTGAACATGATTAAAGTGAAATTTAATTTTTATTTCGTACTGTTTTTTGAAAATTGAGCTGTCGAGTTATATTTTCAATTCTTCTTTAGGTTCAGCCGAATTAAGACTCAATGGACAGAATTCTCTTGCTCTCTTAACCAGAAACACGCTTTTTTATGTGGCGTTGTGTTTAGTGCAGAGTGACGTTGTTACCTGTATTTGGGCCTACGCAAAAGTTCTATATAGAACTTCCATATAGACATTCAAAACGGATACCCAACATTGGGTCAAACATTGTGATAGGAAATTGGTAGATACTTATAGATGCTGAATAAATACATCGTGCCTTCTTATATACATATATATATATATGCAGTGATGAAAATTTAACTTGATTCAAGAGAAAAAATCATGAGCCAAGAATACCATTTTAAAGGAAATGATGTTCTTGAGTCAAGAAATTAAATTCTTGATCTAAGAAAAATTTACTCACGCCAAGAATAATCTCTTGACTCAAGAAATTCTTCTCTTGACTCCGAAACATCATTTTCTTCAAAATGGTACTCTTGAATCAAGTAAAATTCTTTATCAGTGTATTTATATGTATACATTATGAATCAAAAATAAAAAAAAAATTAACCATTTAACAAGAATAAATAAATAATAACATTCGTGATAATTTTCCACGACCTTAGAAAAAAAATATACGTATGGAAGAAAAGGATGTTTTTAATTATTTTCTTGATCATTAAAATTTTAAGCTATTTTCATAAACCAAGTTACCAAAAAAAATATATATTTCAATGAAGATTTGGTTTAAGCTTAAACTTATATACATACAGGCAAAGAATTTTAGAGGTTGTTTCGAATAAAAAAATTGAAGGTCCAAAAAATTTGAAAATAATAACCAAAAAGTTCAATTATAATTATGGTATTAGTTTGATTACAAAGAGTAGTTTGATTCAACTCTGTGAAACTGAAATTGATTACAAAGTTTAATTACTCTATGGAGTAGTATGTAAAGTTCAACATTCAATTCATAAAGACTTACGCTTTATTAGAACTTACATATTATTGGGACAATTTATTAATCAATTTTGTACAAATAAAAATGATCTGAATTATTTCTGTTTTCTCAGACTAATTTTTGCTTTTTCCTCAACTACAAAAGTAGTCTTTAACTATAGAATTTTATTAAAATTTTTATAAAATTCCTTAAGATTTTATTATCTTTTCAAAAATTTTTATAAATCTGATTTTATACAGATCTATCAACCTCATACCATTGATGAATATACTAATTTCATTAATTTTTTGTCTTTCTTATTAATGCTACCTAAATCCTGCTAATGCAAAGTAATTGAATTAATTATATCAACCAATTAACTAACGCTGAAATTTAACTTAACCCTGAATCCTCTATGAAACTTTTATGGAAACAGTGTAATTACACTGCTTTCACAGCGAAATGAAATTCTGGTTACTCTGTGTATACATATGACATACACCATAGTTACATTGTGTTTACATCGCTTTTACACTGTGAAGGCACTTCAAATACAGTGTGAAAACAGCAATGAAACACCATGCAAACACAGTTTACGAACGTCACATTTACATAGTGTTTACATCATGTTTACAACGCGAAAACACTATGGATAGTTTATTTAAACTCGATATTTAAATCGAATAAATAGATATGTATTTGATTCTAGCATCTCTTACGTTTTTTGAATTTAATTATTTATTTGTAGAAATACTTCTGTTTTATCATTTTATAAATTTGTTGCATTATTTTAGAATTTCATTATTTAATATTTGTTTATTTTAAATTGTTTAACTTTCAAGTTCTATTTTTTTTATCTGTTTTATATTCGTAAAGTTCATTTCTCATTTAATATTTAATTTTGATTATCTAAAAATTATTTAAAACTTGCAATATTAAAATTCATTTAGACATTTGTCTCAACACTCAAAATTCTGCACGTAAGTTACTCTAAAATTTTTTGGTTTAAAATAAATCTTTTTATCTAATATTCTTTGTCATTACTTAAGTATTTTTTTATTTTAAGTATAAGTGAGTTTGCTTACGTATAACAAAACTCCCATTTATCTATTTAATCTCTTAAATGTACCTGGGCCCAAACTAATTACGGGAAATTCCCTGGGCCTCTTACAGGAGTCAAACGAGACACTTAATGATCACACTCGAATTATATTTTACAATCGTTAAAAAATGCAATAAAATCACTCGAATTTTTTATAATTAATAAATATGTAAAGAAAAATTCTTTACATAACATTTGGATTAAAACGATGCCTAAGCTTCTTCCAAAATTAACACAAGTTTAATACTCAACATTAAATAAATTTTTAGGAACAATATCGACTCATAAATTTTATTCCAATTTCAACTCGTAATTTTATTTCTTAAATCTTGAATAAATTCTTAAGTATATTTCTTAGTAAAATTCTGACTAATTTTCTGGGACTTAATCCACGCCGTTAAATATTTTTATAAATGATTCCAATAAAATAATAATTTTAGTCTTCGATAGTTCAATGTATAAATGACCACGTGGAATTTTTCGATTTATAAATAATTAATAAAACAATTTTTCTCAATGTAAAATAAATTCACGAAAAATTATCCACGGGTAATTCGATCTCAATGGCATCGAAACTCAGTAACTGATTCTCAATAAATAAATATTTTTAAATAACTAAATAATTTTCAATAACAAATTATATTAATAAATGATAATTGTTATTTAATTGTTATAAATTGTAATGATAGTCCAATTGTTACTTTTATATTTTCTGCGTAACAAAATTCACAAGGAATTTGTGCGCTCAAAATGGACGCCGTTGTTCGTAACTGCGTAGCAAATATGACCTCGGGTATGCGACCGACGCTTGACCGGTCGTGAGCCGCCGATTCGAATAATTCTCGATATTCAGAAATTAAATTAATGTTTTATTAATAAAGTAAATTTATTTAACCCAATCTTAAGATGTTAATAATTATGAACTGGCCAAATTAATAAATTAATTACTCACGACTTCCAAACCCAAGAGGTCTAGAACATTTTTCGGGTATAAGATCCCCAAGAAGAGTGCTCACAATGCTAACGAATAAGATTTAATTACAATTAATTAATTATTTAATCATTATTAGGCAAAATATTATAAACAATTGAATTATCAAAAATTTGATTTAATAATAAGAAGTAGTAAAATTGATGAGCCGGGTAAACAACCCCCTTAGCTCATCAAAAATGTGAAAGTCTCAATACCTGGTTAAATTTGTGCTGAGGAAACTCTTTGTTCAAAACTGGCTTCCTTATTGAACTTTTTGGCTGCTGATGTTGTTGAACTGAGCACTGCACTACTTCTAACTCACCGCAGCTACGCGATCAGCCAAGAAACCTCAGACTTACCCCCACTTAACGCTGATGGGTCCCGAAGACCGAGACGCGCCAGTGCTGCGTCGAATAATTATCATGCGTGATCGGTTATACCAATACAGGGTAAATTACCCTGTTACACATTGTTAAATTTATAATAATTTGCATTTATTAGTTCCTCCTTTAATTATTTTATAATTCATCAACTACTTTTAATATTTTTTACATATAGATTTTCTGTTCTGGTGAACTACGACTGTAGTTTTGTGGCTCGAAAATTTCAGATCAACTAGGTTTCTTCTCAGAGGATCCTAATAGTAATTATATATTGAGTCACATGATCATCTTAACACCATTTTTTTTTAATTTCATTAACAATTAAGTTCGACACTAGTACTCATCATATAATTCACTTCTTCTTATTCTTTAATAGTTTTAATTTTACAAATAACTTTCTGTCTTTGCTAATACTAATTTCTCAACAGTGAACCGTTTCAGAAATTATATAAATAATTAATTCTTTAAAATCAAATTTTTTAACTTGTATAAGTACTACATATTTATATATGTATCAATTTTTGTACATTTTTATTAGGTTTAAAAGTGCACCTATAAAAATAATTTCTATTAATTATTTAATAGCTAATTCTATTTCAACTGTTAACATTGTGATAATTTTTTTTTAATTTCCATTGCCTAACATTTATTTATATTTTAAAGATAATACCACTAAATTTCAATTTTTATAATTGAAATAGTATTAACTGTCTAATATCAATTTAAAATTGTCATACTCAGCTTTTCAATTATCTGAACTTGTATAGTTGAAGATTATATACACGATTTTTAGTATCATATATCTTATTTTCTTACGCAATTATACTTTATGATATAATTTACCTTTCAATCAAAATTCATGTCGGTGCTATTGAAAGTCCAAATGCATCTAATAGTTACGTTTCTCTTCTACGATACCAGATTTTCTTTTTTCCTCTAGTCTTCATCGGATGCAGTTCTCTGAAATAATAAGTAAATTAATTCTTTTGTTTAACTTAGTTTTTAACAGATTGTAAAAAAAAGCTATTCCCTAGCGGATCCGTTTACACTTAGTATACACCAAGTTTACTCGGTGTATACGCGTCAACTTCACACCAAGTATACACCAAAAAATTTTTCTAAGTCCCGACCGTCAAAATTTTTCTAAGTTTTGAAATATAAAAATTTTCTCGACCGCTGAGCTTACCGATAGATTGACTTAAAATTTTATGAAATTAAAATATTGCGTTTCAGATGCTATAAGGGCGTATCGGTATACGCCCTTATAGTATTTTACCGGTGCAAAAGGTACTAGGGAAAACCCATAAGGGCATATAATAATTTTTTTCCGGGAATTGACGTATTTTCGTCCGAAATGTACAGAAATGCATAAAAAAAAATTTTTCCCTAAATTAAAAAATTTTTTTTAACTAAAAAAAAAATATTTTCAAAACAAAAATTTCAATTTTGAGAAAAATTTTTTTTTAGTATTTCTCGACTTTTCAGGTAAAAATAAACTGATTCCCGAAAAAAAAAAAATTTTAATCGCCCACGGCTCCCGGGACCCACCTCGGATGACATAAGGGCGTATAATAGAATTTTTTTTTTACGTTTTCGCTCATTTCTGGCAAAAATACTTCGATTTCCGAAAAGAATTTTTTTTCTACGCCCTTATGGCATCTATAATAATCTATATATATATAAGAGATTTCCACCTATATAGTCACTCATCACGATATCTCTGGAACCATTAGAGCTAAAGACTTGAAATTTGGTAGGAATATTCTTTTCACCGAGTAGAGGTCAGCTAAGAACGGATTTTACGGAATTCCACCCCCAAGAGGGGTTGCGGGGGTGTTAATTGAAAAAAATTCACATTTGAAAAATACAGCTCTTATAGGTATTAAACTTAGTCAGGATATTTTTTTTGGCATGTTTGAATTTACTAAGAACTAATTTTATGATATTCCACCCCCAGAAGGGAATGCGGGGGCGTTGAAAATTAAAAAAAAATTTTTATCTTCCAATCTATAGCTTTTAGAACTCTGAAACTTGACCAAAAAATTTTTTTTAGCATCTTTGAGTTTACTAACAACTAATTTTATGATATTTCACCCCTAGAGGGTAGTGCGAGGGCGTTAAAAATTAAAAAAAAAATGTGTATTCCAATCTATAGCTTTTAGAACTCTGAAACTAGGCTGGAATAGAGTTCGGGAATAATGCCTTTAGAAAAAATGCATGGTGTAAAATAAAAATAAAAAAAAAGTCAAAATATTTAATTAATAGCTGCAATAGATCAAAACTTGAAACGATTTTTTATTTCGTCCTGTTAAACAACCAAGAATAAATACTTATCTATATATATATAAGAGATTTCCACCTATATATCGACTCATCACGATATCTCTGGAACCATAAGGCGTAGCGACTTGAAATTTGGTAGGAATATTCCTTTCGCCGAGTAGAGGTCAGCTAAGAACGGATTTTACGAAATTCCACCCACAAGGGGGGTTGCGGGGGCGTTAACAATAGAAAATTCCCATTTTTAACCTATAGCTCCTATCGACTTCAAATTTGGTAGGAATCTCCTATATGTGATGAAGAAATGATCGAAGAGCGAATTTTACGACAATCTACTCCCAATATGGATTGCGGGGGTGGACGTTAACAATGAAAATTAAAAATTTCCGACTTCTAGCTCCTACAGACTCCTAATTTTGTATGAATTTTGTGTAAGTGATGTAAAAATAATTTATGAACGAATTTTACGATATCCCACTCCACAGAAGAATGCGGGGGTGGGTCTTAACAATGAAAATTTTAAATTTTTTAGCTGTAGCTCCTAAAGGCTCAAAATTTGATAAATATCTGCTATATGCGAGGTAGAAATGATCTAAGAGTGGATTTTATGACAATCTACTCCCAATATGGATTGCGGGGGTGGACGTTAACAATGAAAATTAAAAATTTTCGACTTTTAGCTCCTACAGACTCCTAATTTTGTATGAATTTTGTGTAAGTGATGTAAAAATAATTTATGAACGAATTTTACGATATCCCACTCCACAGAGGAGTGCGGGGGTGGGTCTTAACAATGAAAATTTTTAATTTCCGAGCTGTAGCTCCTATAGGCTCCAAATTTGGTAAGAATCTGTTCTATGGGATGTAGAAATGATTCAAGAGCGGATTTAATGACAGCCTACCCCCAATATGGATTGCGGGGGTGGGCGTTAACAATGAAAATTTTAAATTTCCGAGCTACAGCTCTGACAGACTCATAATTTTGTATGAATTTTCTGTAAGTAATGTAAAAATCATTTATGAACGAATTTTACGATATCCCTCCCCACAGGGGGGTGCGGGGGTGGGTTTTAACAATTAAAATTTTAAATTTTCGAGCTGTAGCTCCTATAAGCTCCAAATTTGAAAAAGAATCTGCTATTTGCGATAAACTGAAACTAAGGAAACGACCCAAAGTCGAAGAAATTATTTACTAGCGTTATAGATTGAAATATAGATTAACTATCAAGTTGAAATACTAAAATAAAATAATAAATTATAAAATTAGTGTAAGAAAAGTAGATTTAAGCGAAAGATGTATCAGAGTTTGTTAGACAAGCTGTACATCTGGTGCCAATAAATCTATCTATATATATATATGAGATTTCCACCTATATATTGACTCATCACGATATCTCTGGAACCATAAGGCGTAGAGATTTGAAATTTTGTACGAATATTCCTTTTGCCGAGTAGAGGTCAGCTAAGAACGGATTTTACGAAATTCCACCCACAAGGGGGGTTGCGGAGGCGTTGACAATGGAAAATTCCCATTTTTAAACTATAGCTCCTATCTACTCCAAATTTAGTAGGAATCTCCTATATGTGATGTAGAAATTATCTATGAGCGGATTTTATGATAATTCATCCCCAATAAAGATTGCGGGGTAGGGGTTAACAATGAAAATAAAAAATTTCTAAACTATAGCTCCTATAGGTTTCAAATTTGGTAGGAATCATTTATATGTGATCCAGAAATGATCTAATAGTGGATTTTATAACAACCTCCTCCAAATATGGATTGCGGGGGTGGGTGTTAACAATGAAAATTTAAAATTTCTAAGCTAAAGCTCCCACAGGCTCTAAATTTGGTAAGAATCTGCTATATTTGAGGTAGAAATGATCTAAGAGCATATTTAATGAGAACCTACTCCAAATATGGATTTCGGGGGTGGGTGTTAACAATTACAATTTTAAATTTCCGAGCTATAGCTCCGACAGACTCCAAATTCGGTGAGAGTCTTCTATGTGTGATGTAGAAGTGATCTAAATGAGGATTTCAATAAATTCTACCTTCAATAGCGATTGCGGGGGTGAGTGGTAGAATTTTTAATTTCAATTTTCAAACTGTAACTTTTATAGACTCTAAATTTGGTAGAAATCTTCCGGTATAATTTTCCTGTCAAGTTCAGCTAAGAATGGATTTTATTAAATTCCTCCCCCAAAGGGGTTTGCGACGGCGTTAACAATGAAAAATTCCCGTTCTTAAACTATAGTTTCTATCGACTCCAAATTTGGTAGGAATCTTCTGTAAGAGATATAAAAATAATCTATAAACGAATTTTACGATATTTCACCCCACAGGGGTTGCGGGGATGGGTATAAACAATGAAAATTTTGAATTTTAAAGTTGTAGCTCTTACAGACTCCAAATTTTGTAGGAACTTTCTGTAAGTGATGGAAAAATAATTTAAGAACGAATTCTACGATATTCTACCTCAAAGAGAATTGCGGGAGCGTTAACAATAAAAAATTCCTGTTTGTAAACTACTGCTCCCATATATTCCAAATTGGGTAAGAATTTTCTGTAAGAGATGTAGAAATAATATACGAACGAATTTCACGATGGTTCACCTCACAGGGGTTTGTGGGGGTAGTTGTTAACAAATAAAATTTTTATTTTCCAAGCTATAGCTCCTACAGACCCCAAATTTAGTAAGAGTCTTCTACATATAATATAGAAATTATTTAAGAACGGACTTTACAACGAATTACCTCCAATAAGGATCGCGGGAGTGGGTGTTAACAATAAAAAATCTTAATTTCCAAAATATAGCTTCTAAAAACTCTAAATTTGGTAAAAATCTTTTATTTCTCATGTAGAGATCATCTCACAATGAACTTCAATAAAGACTATTTCCGATAGGAATTGCGGGGATGGATGCTAAAATCTAAAATTTTAATTTCCAAACTGTATCTTCTACAGACTCTAAATTTGGTGAGAATCTTCGTGTATGATGTCAAGTTCAGCTAAGAATGGATTTTCTCGAATTCTAAACCTAGAAGGGATTGCGGGGGTGTTAACAATGAAAATCTCTCATTTCCAAACAAAAGTTTCTATGGACTTGAAGTTTTGTTGAAACCTTTTGTTTATAATGTAGAAATTTTCTCGAATAGGATCTTATGGAATTTCTCTCCCATATAAGAGTGTGGGAGTGATAATTGTCAAAAAATTTATACTTTTCAAATACAGTTCCTACAGATATAGAATTTGATAGAATCGCAAGAGAAACAGGAACTTACGGGAATGGCCTCTAAGGCCAACGGATTTAAATATTTTCCTTTTTTAATAATTATATTTTCTCACAACAATCGTCTCTTTGGCAGCGGCAAAAAAAGTCATTGTAAGGTTTCCAAAATTTAACTTTACATGTAGCTATTCACTCAACGGACTAAGAATTTTACATACATTTTACTTTTGCTGATCACATAACCCATGAATTGTTCTTATTACCGGATCGCGGGAACGTAACAGATTGAAATGAATGCATTTTCTAAGCACTTGAGATGTGAAAAAGGAATTTGGCTATTTATTCTAATAGAATTCGTTAAAAACATGTACAAATAAGTTTCTATGAAAAATTGATGTCACGGAGGAAATTTAAATTAACGGCAAAATTCGTCACGCTTTATGCTAGCCAAATTTCAACTTCACTTATGAGACACGCAATTACTTTAACTGAAACTTTCAATGATCATTTCAAATTTTTTTCTTCGTTTCAGTCATTATTCATTTTTGGAAAAAAACCACTGGAATGTCATAGTGATTGCACATTAAAATTTACAATGAATATTAGCTAGAATAATCACAGGGATAAAAGGAACGGGCCAATCTGATAAAATTTGGAATCTGTACAAATTTAAACAATACTCCCATTAAATTTCAAGTCTAGATCTCTAAAAATACAATTCTATGAAGTGCCTAGCGGAGCGGGCGGGTAACAGCTAGTACGATATAATTGTATATTAAAAATCTTTCTAAGTTTCGAAATCGAAAATTTGCTTCAAGTCACCAACGTACCGACGAATTGACTTTATCGATAAAATTATGAATTTGATTCAAGAGAAAAACTCCGAAACCGAAAAATAAAATCTCAAAATTTCATTGTTTTGAATCAAAAATTCTTGAATCGAATAAAATGTACCGTAACCATGAACAATTTTATAATACATGAATTTTTCTGCTTCATTAAAGTCTATGAAACTCTTCAGGATGATATTCTTGGTTCAAGACGTTTTCTCTTGAATCAAGTCAATTTTTTTGTTAGTGTTTAAATTGTTCAAAACAGAATTAAACAATTAGATTGAAGGTGGGGGGGGGGGCATGTTGATAAAAAAAAATATAAAATTATAACAGTAAAAGATTTCGATCTCGATGGGCAAAATTTTATATAGATTCATAAAAATAAATACTATCGATGACTATGTTAACATGGTTGATCGTACGCCTCGTATAGTGAGTGTTTTATTTTTTCACTTCGGTATTTCGGGTGATGGGAGTGAAAATTCACTTGAATCAACTCCCTATTTTTACTGTGCACGTATAAATTTTTATACTTAAACCGTTATAATGATTAATGTCCTTTCACAAGAAATAGCACACCACGACTGAAGAACTTTACTCAAAGAAAAAAAACGATAATAGCTTTTAAATGTTTTTTTTTTTTTTTTTTTTTATCATAATCGTTTCAATATTTTTCAGTTTTATAACTCACAATAGTAAAAATAAATTATCCAATTTTTTTTTTGTGTTTTTTAAATGTTTCCTCTTCCACGATCTTCCTCGAGACGTCTTCGTTTTTTTTCTCTTTCTTTTTCTCTATGTTTTGCAGATCTTTCTCTTTGTTTCTTTTTGAACTCTTCCGTTTTGTTCCTTTTAGCATTTTTTAAAAAATCTCTTACGCATTTGTTTATTTTTCTTTCAGGATTCTGCGGTCTTCTACAATCTCTGATTTTATGATTTTTTTGTAGTTCTAAACAAATATCTGTAAAAAAAAAATTCAATTTTACAAATAGTTCCAACAACAGAAAATAAGACTTAATATTTTTCAATGGGAAGGAGTTATATCTGTTTCCTGATTAAAAAAACAGACTTAAGTGACATGAATATGTAAATTTTATTTTTATAAAGATGGAATAAGTTTTGAGCTCCGAAAGATTCATTCTATCGTTTCCCGAAAATTCGGCTACTCACCAAAAATGAATAATATATTCTACTACGAAAATATTTTATTATTTTTAGCGAATTTCGGTTCTTAATTTAATAAACTTTTTGTTCGTAAATTCAGAATTTTTAAATTTGCTTTGCTCTTGAAACTATATGATATACTACTTTATGAGTCAGACATGCCTTTGCATGAATGCCAATTCGCAAAGATTATTTATTAGCTATAACAATAAATTATGTAGTCTATTTATAAAATACAATTAAATGAAAAAAAAAGGATAACATTGAATTAGTTCACTTAACTAATTAATATAATTTTTGGAATCAAGAATGCTCGTGACAAGTAAAGCACTTCGTCTTATCTATTGACTAGCTGTTACCCGCCCGCTCCGCTGGGCACTTCATAGAATTGTATTTTTAGAGATCTAGACTTGAAATTTAATGGGAGTATTGTTTAGATTTGTACAGATTTCAAATTTCATCAGATTGGCCCGTACCTTTTATCCCTGTGATTATTCTAGCTAATATTCATTGTAAATTTTAATGTGCAATCACTATGACATTCCAGTGCTTTTTTTCCAAAAATGAATAATGACTGAAACGAAGAAAAAAATTTGAAATGATCATTGGAAGTTTCAGTTAAAGTAATTGCGCGTCTCATAAGTGAAGTTGAAATTTGGCTAGCTTAAAGCGTGACGAATTTGGCCGTTAATTTAAATTTCCTCCGTGACATCAATTTTTCATAGAAACTTATTTGTACATGTTTGTAACGAATTCTCTTAGAATAAATAGCCAAATTCCTTTTTCACATCTCAAGTGCTTAGAAAATGCATTCATTTCAATCTGTTACCTTCCCGCGATCCGGTAATAAGAACAATTCATGGGTTATGTGATCAGCAAAAATAAAATGTATGTAAAAATCTTAGTCCGTTGAGTGAATAGCTACATGTAAAGTTAAATTTTGGAAACCTTACAATGACTTTTTTTGCCGCTACCAAAGAGACGATTGTTGTGAGAAAATATAATTATTAAAAAAGGAAAATATTTAAATCCGTTGGCCTTGGAGGCCATTCCCGTAAGTTCCTGTTTCTCATGAGATTCTATCAAATTCTATATCTGTAGGAACTGTATTTGAAAAGTATAAATTTTTTGACAATTATCACTCCCACACTCTTATATGGGAGAGGAATTTCATAAGATCCTATTCGAAAAAATTTCTACATTATAAACAGAAGGTTTCAACAAAACTTCAAGTCCATAGAAACTTTTGTTTGGAAATGAGAGATTTTCATTGTTAACACCCCCGCAATCCCTTCTAGGGTTAGAATTCGAGAAAATCCATCCTTAGCTAAACTTGACATCATACACGAAGATTCTCACCAAATTTAGAGTCTGTAGAAGATACAGTTTGGAAATTAAAATTTTAGATTTTAGCATCCATCCCCGCAATTCCTATCGGAAATAGTCTTTATTGAAGTTCATTGTGAGATGATCTCTACATGAGAAATAAAAGATTTTTACCAAATTTAGAGTTTTTAGAAGCTATATTTTGGAAATTAAGATTTTTTATTGTTAACACCCACTCCCGCGATCCTTATTGGAGGTAATTCGTTGTAAAGTCCGTTCTTAAATAATTTCTATATTATATGTAGAAGACTCTTACTAAATTTGGGGTCTGTAGGAGCTATAGCTTGGAAAATAAAAATTTTATTTATTAACAACTACCCCCACAAACCCCTGTGAGGTGAACCATCGTGAAATTCGTTCGTATATTATTTCTACATCTCTAACAGAAAATTCTTACCCAATTTGGAATATATGGGAGCAGTAGTTTACAAACAGGAATTTTTTATTGTTAACGCTCCCGCAATTCTCTTTGAGGTAAAATATCGTAGAATTCGTTCATAAATTATTTTTCCATCACTTACAGAAAGTTCCTACAAAATTTGAAGTCTGTAAGACCTACAACTTTAAAATTCAAAATTTTCATTGTTTATACCCATCCCCGCAACCCCTGTGGGGTGAGATATCGTAAAATTCGTTTATAGATTATTTTTATATCTCTTACAGAAGATTCCTACCAAATTTGGAGTCGATAGAAACTATAGTTTAAGAACGGGAATTTTTCATTGTTAACGCCGTCGCAAACCCCTTTGGGGGAGGAATTTAATAAAATCCATTCTTAGCTGAACTTGACAGGAAAATTATACCAGAAGATTTCTACCAAATTTAGAGTCTATAAAAGTTACAGTTTGAAAATTGAAATTGAAAATTCTACCACTCACCCCCGCAATCGCTATTGAAGGTAGAATTTATTGAAATCCTCATTTAGATCACTTCTACATCACACATAGAAGACTCTCACCGAATTTGGAGTCTGTAGGAGCTATAGCTCGGAAATTTAAAATTGTAATTGTTAACACCCACCCCCGAAATCCATATTTGGAGTAAGTTATCATTAAATACGCTCTTAGATCATTTCTACCTCAAATATAGCAGATTCTTACCAAATTTAGAGCCTATGGGAGCTTTAGCTTAGAAATTGAAAATTTTCATTGTTAGCACCCACCCCCGCAATCCCTATTTGGAGGAGGTTGTTAAAAAATCCACTATTAGATCATTTCTGGATCACATATAAATGATTCTTACCAAATTTGAAACCTATAGGAGCTATAGTTTAGAAATTTTTTATTTTCATTGTTAACCCCTACCCCGCAATCTTTATTGGGGATGAGTTATCATAAAATCCACTCATAGATTATTTCTACATCACATATAGGAAATTCCTACTAAATTTGGAGTAAATAGGAGCTATAGTTTAAAAATGGGAATTTCCCATTGTCATCGCCCCCGCAACCCCCCTTGTGGGTGGAATTTCGAAAAATCCGTTCTTAGCTGACCTTTACTCGGCGAAAGGAATATTCGTATAAAATTTCAAATCTCTACGCCTTATGGTTCGAGAGATATCGTGATGAGTGAATATATAGGTGGAAATCTCATATATATATATATGTCTAACAAACTCTGATACATCTTTCGCTTAAATCTACTTTTCTTACACTAATTTTATAATTTATTATTTTATTTTAGTATTCCAACTTGATAGTTAATCTATATTTCAATTTATAACGCTAGTAAATACTTTCTTCGATTTTGGGTCGTTTTCTTAGTTTCAGTTTATCGCATATAGCAGATTCTTTTCAAATTTGGAGCTTATAGGAGCTACAGCTCGAAAATTCAAAATCTTAATTGTTAAAACCCACCCCCGCACCCCCCTGTGGGGAGGGATATCGTTAAATTCGTCCATAAATTATTTTTACATTACTTACAGAAAATTCATACAAAATTATGAGTCTGTCGGAGCTGTAGCTCGGAAATTTAAAATTTTCATTGTTAACGCCCACCCCCGCAATCCATATTGGGGGTAGGCTGTCATTAAATCCGCTCTTGAATCATTTCTACATCCCATAGAACAGATTCGTACCAAATTTGGAGCCTATATGAGCTACAGCTCGGAAATTTAAAATTTTCATTGTTGACCCACCCCCGCACTCCTCTGTGGAGTGGGATATCGTACAGTTCGTTCATAAATTATTTTTACATCACTTACACGAAATTCATACAAAATTAGGAGTCTGTAGGAGCTAAAAGTCGAAAATTTTTAATTTTCATTGTTAACGTCCACCCCCGCAATCCATATTGGGAGTAGATTGTCATAAAATCGACTCTTAGATCATTTCTACTTCACATATAGCAGATACTTATCAAATTTTGAGCCTTTAGGAGCTACAGCTAAAAAATTTAAAATTTTCATTGTTAAGACCCACTCCCGCATACCTCTGTGGAGTGGGATATCGTAAAATTCGTTCATAAATTATTTTTACATCCCTTACACAAAATTCGTACAAAATTAGGAGTCTATAGGAGCTAGAAGTCGGAAATTTTTAATTTTCATTGTTAACGTCCACCCCCGCAATCTATATTGGGAGTAGATTGTCATAAAATCGACTCTTAGATCATTTCTACTTCGCATATAGCAGATACTTATCAAATTTTGAGCCTTTAGGAGCTACAGCTAAAAAATTTAAAATTTTCATTGTTAAGACCCACTCCCGCATTCCTCTGTGGAGTGGGATATCGTAAAATTCGTTCATAAATTATTTTTACATCACTTACACAAAATTCATACAAAATTAGGAGTCTATTGGAGCTTGAAGTCAGAAATTTTTAATTTTCATTGTTAACGTCCACCCCCGCAATCCATATTGGGAGTAGATTGTCGTAAAATCCGCTCTTAGATCATTTCTACATCACATATAGGAGATTCCTACCAAATTTAAAGTCGATAGGAGCTATAGGTTAAAAATGGGAATTTTCTATTGTTAACGCCCCGCAACCCCCCTTGTGGGTGGAATTTCATAAAATCCGTTCTTAGCTGACCTCTACTCGGCGAAAGGAATATTCCTACCAAATTTCAAGTCGCTACGCCTTATGGTTCCAGAGATATCGTGATGAGTCAATATATAGGTGGGAATCTCTTATATATATATACTAGCTGATACCCACCCGCTTCGCTGGGCATACAATAAAATTTTATGTTGTAACCTAGATGAAAAATATAAACAAAATGATTAATTTCAAAAAGATAATTAATATAAATTTTGAATTAGAGAAAAGTGATTGTTTATGATAACCGGTGTTAGCGAGTATTAAATATATGAGAAAAGTATTTTATTATTAATAATCAATCAATCAATGGGTCAGTTAGTCAGTAAATCTGTCATTAGACAGATTTCCGCATCACCCATGACGTACTGTGTAGTGAGATGCGTTCCCATTATAATAATGTTATCCTAAACATTTAGTCTAGACCGGATAGGTCAAATGGTAGAGTAGCCGACATGTCACCGGAAGGTTCTGGGTTCGAATCCCTGTCCGAGCTATCTGAATTTTTCTCGCATATTCTGTAAACTCTTATTAAGAAGGTCCTTCCTATTTCTTTCTCAATCTATTCATCCTCAACTAATTCTGATACGTGAATGTTGGAACAATTCACGTAATAATTATCCGTAACTCCTACTCTTTTCCGCATCATAGTATTCTTTAATTTTACAATGTCAATAATTTTTAATTTTAAAAAATGTTAATAATAAAATACTTTTCTCATATATTTAATACTCGCTAACACCGGTCATCACAAACAATCACTTTTCTCTAATTCAAAATTTATATTCATTATCTTTTGAAATTAACCATTTTGTTTATATTTTTCATCTAGGTTACACCATAAAAATTTATTGTATTCCTATCGAAGCGGGCGGGTATCAGCTAGTTATTAATAAATTCATAACAAATTAAGTGGTATTAAAAATATATTTATTATTACTCATTTTATTAGAAATTATCTTAAATCGACCGTTTTTATAATAATTTAACGATATCGTTGTAAAATTTTAGAGAAGACGCATCAGACACAATTTACCATTTTAATTTTAATCATTAAAATCAGTATAATCATTTAACAATATCAACTTGATAATATTTATGTTTAATTTATCTGTGTTATGATATAATCGAGTTCATCCTTCATGATTATTCCAATACATATAAGTTATTTCAGTTATTAATGATTTAGCTATTCTTTCTTACAAAACGTATGATTATGAATTCCTACTGTCCCAACAGTCAATCGGATAAAATTTAAAATCAATCATTTTGACAGTTATTATAGCAACGGTAACCATGATAACGGTAACCATGGTAACGGCAACCATGGTAACGGTAACCATGGCAACGGTAACCACGGCAACGGTAACCATAGCAACGGTAACCATGGCAACGATAACCATGACAATGGTAACCATGGCAAAGGTTGATTAGCGTGGGTGGTTGTAGGGGGTTGAGTTCGATAATTTACGGGTGCCACTGATGGTTTCTTAGATTAGAGGGTCAAAATGATATTTCGCTCCCAACAAGAGAGAGATATAGGGAAGGGGAAAGATTATAGGGCACGGGAGGGGAGGAGAAGAATGAGAGGGAGGGGAGGGGAGGGCATATGTGATGGTAGACGAAAATTCATTTTGGCTAGGAATTGCGTAAAATCCGTTCTTAGTGAGCGTCTACATCACGAATGGAGTAACTATGCTAAATTTCAAGTCAATCGGGCGAATAGTTTCGGAGATCTCGTGATGAGTGAGTGGTATTTCGCTTATATATATATAGATATAGATAAGTATTTATTCTTGGTTGTTTAACAGGACGAAATAAAAAAATCGTTTCAAGTTTTGATCTATTGCAGCTATTAATTAAATATTTTGACTTTTTTTATTTTTATTTTACACCATGCATTTTTTCTAAGGGCATTATTCCCGAACTCTATTCCAGCCTAGTTTCAGAGTTCTAAAAGCTATAGATTGGAATACACATTTTTTTTTAATTTTTAACGCCCTCGCACAACCCTCTTGGAGTTGAATATCATAAAATTAATTCTTGATAAACTCAAACATGCCAAAAGAAATATTCTGGCCAAGTTCCAGAGTTCTTAAAGCAATAGATTGGAAGATACAAATTTTTAATATTTTTAACGCCCCCGCACAACCCCCTTAGGGTTTAATATCATAAAATTAGTTCTTAGTAAATTCAAACATGCCAAAAGAAATATTCTGGCCAAGTTCCAGAGTTTCAAAAGCTATAGATTGTAAAAATCAATTTTTTTAATTTTTAACGCCCCCGCACTCCCTCTAGGGGTGAAATATCATAAAATTAGTTGTTAGTAAACTCAAAGATGCTAAAAAAAATTTTTTGGTCAAGTTTCAGAGTTCTAAAAGCTATAGATTGGAAGATAAAAATTTTTTTTCAATTTTCAACGCCCCCGCATTCCCTTCTGGGGGTGGAATATCATAAAATTAGTTCTTAGTAAATTCAAACATGCCAAAAAAAATATCCTGACTAAGTTTAATACCTATAAGAGCTGTATTTTTCAAATGTGAATTTTTTTCAATTAACATCCCCGCAACCCCTCTTGGGGGTGGAATTCCGTAAAATCCGTTCTTAGCTGACCTCTACTCGGTGAAAAGAATATTCTTACCAAATTTCAAGTCTTTAGCTCTAATGGTTCCAGAGATATCGTGATGAGTGACTATATAGGTGGAAATCTCTTATATATATATATAGATTATTGTAACGTGGTTTATTTAACATACTTTTAATTATGGTGAAATCTCTGCTAGGAACTTCAATAGCATCATGAGGGGAGTTACTTTGCTTTTTTAACACTAGACGTTTCACAATTTCTGGTGGCCAGTAACCATGCATGATGTGGTTCGCCCTTATGCTCATTTCTTCGGCGTCAGTGGCTAGCAGCAGATTTCTGCATCTAATACGCTGTCCACATATTTTTATCTGAAATTGGTAAAGAATTATTGAAATGATATCCTCTAACGAAAACAAGAATGTAGAAAAAGTAATTCACAAAACGATTGAAAGAAAGTAATAATTATATATTGAAAAAAAAATTTTAATTATTAGTAATTATAGTAATTAAAATTAATTAATAGTAATTTTAATAATTAGGAAAAAAAAGATAACTAAAATTTCTGACTCATTGAAGAATGGGATTCAAAGTAGCTGATTCGAGGTCAATGTCTGTTATGAAGAAATAATTGAATTTCTTGAAAATTAAAAATGATTACTGTGATAACTTACGTATTCATTTTCGTCATTTAAATCGCCATTGTTATCATTCCTTGTCGAATTATTTTTATTGATGTTGACTTCGTTACTATTAATAGCTCTTAAGATTGAGCGGACCGTATACTTGCTTGCTGACATTAAATCAGATCGTAATGCTGATCGAGTTAAAGGTTGTCTATTTTCGTCCAAGATATTATCCAAAAGATCTTGATCATCATTTGAGAAATTTTGACCATTCGATGGTGTTGGCTCACCTCTTGAATTTAGCAATGGAGTTCCTGATCCAGGCTGCGATTGATCGCTTGCTTTACGCGGTAACGAAGTTCTTGACCTGGAGCGCGATCGAGATTTTGATCCATGCGGTGATCGAGTTTTTGACCTGGACTGCGATCGAGATTTTGATCCGTGCGGCGATCGAGTTCTTGACCTGGAGCGCGATCGAGATTTTGATCCAGGCGGCAATCGATGTCTTCCCTCTCACAGTAACGAAGTTCTTGACCTGGATCGCGATCGAGATTTTGATCCAGACGGCAATCGAGTTCTTGACCTGGAGCGCGATCGAGATTTTGATCCAGGCGGCAATCGATGTCTTCCCTCTCGCAGTAACAAAGTTCTTGATCTGGATCGCGATCGCGTTTTTGATCCAGACGGCAATCGAGTTCTTGACCTGGAGCGCGATCGAGATTTTGATCCAGACAGCGATCGAGTTTTTGACCTGGACCGCGATCGAGATTTTGGTCCAGACGGCAATCGAGTTCTTGACCTGGAGCGCGATCGAGATTTTGATCCAGGCGGTGATCGAGTTTTTGACCTGGACCGCGATCGAGATTTTAATCCGTGCGGCGATTGGGTTCTTGACCTTGATCGCGATCGAGATTTTGATCCAGACGGCAATCGAGTTCTTGACCTGGAGCGCGATCGAGATTTTGATCCAGACAGCGATCTAGTTTTTGACCTGGACCGCGATCGAGATTTTGATCCAGACAGCGATCGAGTTTTTGACCTGGACCGCGATCGAGATATTGATCCGTGCGGCGATCGAGTTCTTGACCTGGATCGCGATCGAGATTTTAATCCAGACAGCAATTTAGTTCTTGATCTAGGCGGTAAAGAAGTTCTTGACCTGGACCGCGATCGAGTTCCTAATTCAGACCGCGATCGAGTCCTTGATCTGGACCGCGATGGGGATTTAGATCCAGACTGCGATCGAATCCTTGATCTGAAACGAGATGGATGTTTTGACTGACGCTGAGATGGACATTTTAATTCACGTCGTGGTGAAGTCGTTGAGTTTTGTTGAGATTCCAATTTTGAATCACCTCGCGGTAGAGTCTTTGACCCGTATCGAGATTGAGCTTTCGAACTTCTGTGTAATAGATCTGTCGCTATGGACCTGGATGAAGATATCGATGTTCGCTAAGATCGAGGCTTTGCATGTGAACAATGAGAATTTCTCAATGTGGACTGAGATTGTAATGGCGAGTCCAAATCTGCCTCAGATGCCGAAGTTTTTTTCAAAAGTTCCTATAACACAATAGCTTTATAATTTATTAACATTATTTTTTTACCTACATTTATTTATTATATTTATCCGCCACCATCTAACTGTTAGAAGTATAACAGTGGAACGGAGTAAGTTCTCTTTAGCCTTTAATTCGAATTCATGAATGAAACTATTGATTTAGATTAATAATTAGTATTTTTTTATTTATGAGAGATTCAAAAAAAGATTTAGATTAAGTAGAAAATATAAAAAAGTTATTGTCAAACATGCAAGTTCATGAAAATCAACAATATTTTTTGAAAACTTGTTCACGTTGTTGATTACTCAACAGGTGCTTATAGTTACGAAATCCTTTATTGATTTTTGATTTTAATAGTTAGTTTATCTGATAAAATTGAAAACTTACATTAAGTTCGTCTTGATATTGAGCATCGCTGCTGTCATTAACCCTTTTTAACGGAGTTAACGATATTTTTCTATGGAAATAATCATTTATCAAAAAGGTAAAAATCATTAAACATGTTATTATTTAATTTTAATGAAATCAAGTTGGAAATTCGATTGAACTTTGCTACAGAAACTAAAAAGTATATGACATTGATAACGACATTGTTATTTTAAGTAGACTGTTTATAGCAATCTGATTTACAACCATAACTTTTAGAAATGTAGAATATCAGCGCAATACATATACAAAATTATTTAACTTATTTATCTTAATGAAATTTTCAAAAATTAACAAGAATGTCTGGAAGTTTTTTTTTCTTAATTTATTGATGGAAATCAAATAATGGAGACTAAATTTAGTTCAGTGAAAATTACAAGTCCAAGTTAATTATTTTATTCCAAGTTTCAGAGTGCTAATTAACATTTTTTTACAATACCAGCAAACATACAGTTTCTGAAAGCGAAGAGTAATATCAGAAATAATTTTATAATAATTTCACGGTTATTATTATAATAATAATAATAACCCTGAATGAAAAAAAGTATTGAGACAAAGAATAAAAGTATTGAAAAGTATTGGATTGACTAGAAAACCAATACTTTTTAAAACTTTTTTCTTTGTCTCAATACTTTTTTAATCAGGGAAATTAAAAATAAAATTGGAAGATAAGTTATTGAAAATAATAATTTGGTCAATTAAGTCCATTACAATTTTTTTTTTTAACTATATACATGGATTCAAATGATCAATATAAAATTTTACGAAGTTTTTGCTTTAAATTAGAATTTAATCTTAATGAACTTATTTGTAATGAATCATTTCTGTTCAATAAAAATGATTTAATAAAAATTTCGATAAATTTCTTGCTAATTTCAGAATGTTTGTATATATAAATAAATAATAATTTGAAAAATTAAAATTGCTTACAAAAATATATGGTAAGCAATTTCTTAAATTGTGCAACGATTCAATAATTTGAAGTGCATAATTTGATAGTATTTTATTAAAAGAAATAATTTGATTTGTTCTTAATAATTAAATACTAATTTTTAAACAGTCAAAAATTAATCAAGTAATTACTGAAGAGAAGCAATTATTGTTTGAGATAAATTCTCTCATATTGCACGGTAATGAACATTTTTTGCTAACGATCGTTTGTATCTTTGATTTTTTATAAATTCTAGCTAATGCTTTTTCTTGTTCATGTACAAGACTGCAGTCTCTGAATGAAATTTCTATGTAGATATGCACCATCAAATTTCTATGTATCAACTTTCATAAATTTTCGTCAACTTAGAGATCTTAAAAAAAGCTTACTAGTACCAATTTAATATTAATGAAACAAATTTTGTATAAAATTCATTGTATTTTAGAAGTTGATTAAATATTTTTGATAGATTTTAGTATTTGATGTATGCTCAAAAAATTTCTGTCAAAGTCGTGCCACAAGATATTCGTCAATTGTGATATCTTTAAAGAACATCATAAGACTAGGAACTTAACTTTTAAAATAAGGAAAAATAAGGAATATTATTTTATGACTGAAAATAAGGAATATTATTTTATATCTGATTAAAAGAAAAAAATTGCAACACTTACTTTTTCAGAAATTGCTGATTGCTTTTCGTTACCAAGTTGTTCCTTGATTTTTGCTTTTTTTGATTTATTTTCCTTTGGACTGTGAGTCTTTTTAGCTTTAATAATGATTCTTTTTCTGGTGACTATGCTTAATAATTCTTTTTCTGTTTCTGAAAAAAAAAAAATGAGTTTATTAAGTAATCTATAATTGCAAAATTCTAAAATAGTATTATAATCTTTATACCAGCAAACTTCGAAATTTTTATCTGGACAAATTTTCCGTTTTCTTCAACATACAATTTTCTATTGGAAGCCGGACTCTCACGAATTGGATGATATTTTTTATCCTTGAGGAAGCAAATTTTTTTCGTTCGGCACACAGAATAATTTTCCAAAGCATCGATACGGGAAATTAATGCATATGGCTGAACCTGCATGACCTATTAAAAATGAATTTAATTTATAAATATTCACTAATTAGTCATAAAATGATCACTCTAGTATATAACCTATATTATTATTTCATTTTTTTAAATTCAAAAAAAAAATAAACAAACAAAATAAGTTGCAAGTATGATAGTTATCAGAATAAATCAAACTTATAAATTTTATCGAACTTACTTTCGTCTCCATTGTCAAAAATTGTTTTAAATTTATAACTTCATTATTAGCTAAAACAATAAGTTAATATCTTTCTTCATATTACGAGGGAATTTTAGCCATTAAATTACAAGATACTATGGTGCCATGTCGACGTAACTTAACGTTGTGTAGTCATGGATCATGGAAAAAGACAGCTAGCGACACTTACCTACTGCCGCGTTATTTAAAATGTCTATTTTTTAATTTTATTAGTTATTATTATTATTATTATTATTATTATTATTAACACTTTGGTTTTTGCAATTTTCTTTTAGTAATTTTTCATTTTTACACAGATGCTAAAACGTGCAATTATGAATTTTGCAACTTTTATTCTTTTTTCATTTCTATTGGAATTTTTGGAATCTGAATACGCAATCTAGTGGTAAACAATAAAACCACTTTAACTATTGGAATTTGAAATTTATGCATATAGTCTCGCTGTTGTTGGAGTAAACACATATAGTCGAGACTCCATTCATAACTCCTAAATATTGCAAAGTATTTACGCCAACAATCAATTTTGAAATACACACATGCTTCGTAAGATCGTGAGTGATTTGCTAAATTTAAATTGTTATTCGATCAAAAAATTCAGAATTTTTGAAATATATTCATCTTATTTCTATTATTATCAGGTGAGTTTAAATGTGTTTATATCTTGACAGTAGTTTAATGTTGACACTTGAGTTGAATTTACACGATTATAAGATATTATTTATTAAGCTTGCTAACCTAAAAATTACAACTTTTTAATTTAATATCTCGATAAAATATTTTTGGTTTTTTTTTTTTTTATTAAAATTCTGTGTTTTTAGAAATTTTAAATCTCTATGGAAATACAAAATTACGACTGACATTTTTTATTTAATTTGATAATTTACTTACAATTTATTTGACAATAAAGTGCTTTAGTATTTAAAAAATGTTACTTATATCTGATGAAAATCATTTAGACTCAGAATTTTTTTTTATGCAGGAAATCTTACGTTTGTATGAGATGAGTGAAAACAACGAGCGGAAAAGAATTTCATGGGCCATTCATAAACGTAACAAAAATAAAATGATGCGATATCGTCAACTATGCTCAAATGACGAAGAATTTCTTTTGTTTAAAGATGGATTTTTGGAACAGGTAAAAATAAAATTATTTTATCAATTAAAAAGTGATATAGATTAAGTATCCCTGAACAGAATGTTTTTTGTAATATTTTTACAAATATCACTTTTATCATACTCTTATGTTAAATTTATAATCTACGAGAATTTTATCAAATTCTTTTAGTAACAAACAAATATATTTTATAAATTTTAAGTTTTCAATTTTAGAAATTTATAAATTTCAAATGTATGTAAATATGAATGGATTATTGAAAGTTTGAAAAATTAGTTTCATGAAATTATATTTTTTCATTTTACTAATTTTTGTGTATTCTGTAAATTATATTTTATTTTTTTTTTTAATCTAAAATAAGGTTTTTTTAAAAAGGTTAAAAAGTTTTTGTCGACATTGAAAATTTCCAGTCTTCATAGTAAGATGATTTCTGCGCAAATATTCAAAATAATCTAAAACTCATTCTATAACGAAATTGTAGAATTAGGTGTAATAAAATCATAATTGTATGAGGAATTATATTTCAGGTACCTCCATCGCAACAACAAACCCTCGCGGTTTTGAGAATGCCGTAAAAATACCATAATTTTTCGGCATTTATGCTCATGCCGTATATTTACCGTTATAATTCGGTAATAATGCGGTTAAACTATAGTTGTTTTGGCCAGTTTTTATACTGTAGTTATCCAGTATGTATACTGCACTTATGCTGTACAGTTACCAAAAATATACTATACAATTACCGCATTAATGCCCAAATTTTACCCAAAAAATTCCAAATAATTTCCGTAATAATACAGTAATTTTGCCGAATATTTTCTGACATAATGGACAATTGTTAAAGATTTAGTTTTATTTTTAGTTCACTTCTATGTTAGAAATGAATAAAATGAAAAATTTTAAATTTTGCTTTTTATTCTCCATCGCTACTTTGCAAAAATAAATACTGTTTTTGAATAAAAAATATGTAGAATATTATTTTTTAATTAGGTATTTAGCAGTAATTAATATAAAATAATACATATGTTAAGTAAATATATTCTAATTTTAATTTCAATTTTTAATTTCTCACTTAGAAAATTGCAAATTTTCTAAAATCGAAAAGTTATATTATTTCACATATATAATTATATTATTTAATTTTAAATATGCTTATCGTAAGATGGACGGTGTGGCTTAATGTTTATAGAATAAGCAAAAAAACAATATGGTATAGACTGGGTAGCTCAAATGGTAGAGTAGCCGACATGTCCCCAGGAGGTTCTGGGTTCGAATCCCAGTCCGAGCGTTATTTAATTTTATACAATTTTTTAAATATGGTTTTAATACAATCATTTTACCGCCTTATTACCGTAAATATGCCGCATTTTCAGCGTGAATATTCTAAATTTTTAGCGTAAATGTATGGCATTTTTACGGTAAATGTTCCGTAATTTTTCGATAAAAAAACTGACCAAAACAACCGAAAAAATGCTGAAAAAATACCGCATTAATACTATATAATTGCGACATTTTTTCAGCATTTACAAAACCGCTAGGGAATCAATCAACGAGATCTACCCGGGACGTCAAGCTGGTAAGTTCAGTTCAGTGTTTATGGTCTAACATACGGACAAGTCGCAATAGAAAATAAAGACAATTTGACTCAATTTTGAAATATAATGCTAAAATTCAAATATTTTCAATTTATTGCATTGATGAAAAATTTGATTCGTTACCAAAATGCTACGATTAATATTTAATAATCATTGAAATAGTCATTTATTAGCCCTGATTAAAAAAAATATTAAGAACAATAGAAACGGAATTGAGAAGTATTCGATTTATCGTAAAAATAATTATTTTCAATTCCGCTTCCATTGTTCTCAATACTCTTTTTAAACAAGGAGCGACTAATTATAATGGTTATGGTAAAAATCAGATGATGAATAGATGATCTTAAAAATGGTTGATTTTCATTAAACCTAATTTGATAATTATTAATAATAGAAAAGAAACATTGTTAATGATGATTGTACTTGTAAAGCTAAAAATTTTGGATTTGTTAAGTTGTTGTAGTGGAACAAGACAATCAAAAATCACCACTTACTTGAGAAAAAAGAATATTTTCTTATAAAACAACAATTTCTAAAAGTCAAAACGATGGTTTTTCACACAAAAGTAGTTTCGACAAGCTGTAACGTTGCACCGATAGAGTTTTTTCAATTTCATAAAAAGATATTTTTGGAAAATCCATTTATAAATAATTCGCTAATAATTAAATTGAATATCGAGTCAATTGAAATGAAAAAAAAAAAATACTAATTAAAATACATAGCTACACATTACGATCGATTAAGTAAAATTCATATTCTTAATGTACTGTTAAGCTCTGAATACGTGTGATTTTTAATTTTTCGAAGTTACTTGAACATTTTTATTAATTTTCTTCTCAATAATTATTTTTGAGCAATTGAATCTCATCAAGATTTCCTAATTTTTATGTGATAAGTGTAGAAGCAATAATTCTATTTGCCTATTGTAAGTGAGGCAGCATAACGTTAGTATTCAATGAAATAATCGTTAGGTCGGATATGATTACTGTATAATAAGTTATTGATATTTTGATTCTAGTAATACAAACGTGAACTTTCAAGTGGACGGTCAAGCAGATCATGACGCTCTGAACAGAGATGATGGCTGTGAAGGTTATGCCACTGATAGTTCCGAAGAATTCCGAACTGCAGAAGAAATTGAACATTGTAATTATTATAATCCAGAAAGATTTGATGACTATGAGTATGAAAATTGTGGACACTCCGAATATGAAAGTAATATTCAAAATGAAATTGTGGAAGATCATTCATCGGCAGGTTCTGTGCAGTCCAATAACAGTGTCGACGATAATGATGGTGATAATGATGCTGATAGCGAGAGTGACAGTGATAGTGACGAAGAAGTGGATGATAATAATATAGTACAATCATTTTTTCATGCTCAACCGATAGAATTGAATTTTCCCTTTACTTCCAATTCAAACTTTCATCAAAGGGATCATTTACTTGCGGTTGTTGCTATGTCTATTCGCTATAATTTTTCATACGAAGCTACTCTTAATGTATTGAAATGGATTAAATTAACTCATAATGATAATTCTTTGCCAACAACAAAAAAAGCGTTGTGGAAGTCGTTGAACAAAAACGATTCTGTTGTAATTCGTCATATGTATTGTCAAGATTGCAAAGATTATCTAGGAAAAGGCAAAAAATTGAAAAAACAGTGCTCTTGCAAACAATGTGACCCAACGAAAAAGTCTCCAAAATTACAATATTTTTTACAAATTGATTTAATCAGTCAACTTTCGGAGTTTTTTAAGATTCCAAATATTGAAAAATCTTTGAATTATAGATATTCAAGAAAAAAACAAAACTTTGATTCAGTCGAAGATATATATGACGGAAGTGAATACGTTGAACTGTCTAAGCCCGGCAACTTTTTATCCAGTCCAAACAACTATTCATTTACTTTTAATACCGATGGATGTCAACTCGCAAGCTCATCAAGCGTCAGTGGATGGCCTATTTATGTTCAACTTAATGAATTACCTCCTCATATGAGGAAGAAATATATTTTCTTAGCTGGAGTTTTTGTTGATACTAAGCACCCATTAATGAATAATTTCTTGCGCCCATTTACAGACCAGATGAAAGAACTTTATGAAAAAGGTATAAGTTGGAAACCTTCAGAAAATCGTCAAGTGACATCGAAATTAATAGTTACTACTTGTTCTGTGGACTCTCCTGCTCGAGCACTAGTGACTCGTATGAATCAATTTAATGGGTATTTTGGGTGCACATACTGTTACGCAAAAGGCGAAAGAAATGGCAGCAAAAATACTTATACTTTGAACCACTGCTTTCAACGCCTCCGACTAAGAGACGAAATGTTAGAAGACATGAAAACAGCATTTTTATCAAAAGTAACTACGAATGGTGTCAAAGGAATTCCTTCGTTAATATCATTACCAGAATTCGATATAAGTAAAGGAGTAGTAGTAGAGGCAATGCATGCAGTTTTTCTCGGGGCAGTTAAACAGCATGCAGACCTTCTTATGACGAGTGTAGCAGCAGAATTTTACATTGGAAAGCCAGATATTTTAGAAAGGATTAATCAACGTCTACTGTCTATAAAACCACCAACTCAACGATCACGAGCGCCAAGATCATTAGCAACGTATAAGCAGTGGAAAGTGGCGCAACTGGCTTGACTATGCTCCAATATGTTTGGAAGGAATTATAAATATAAAGTATGTAAAACATTTGTCGTTGTTATCGCAAGCTATTCATTATCTTAACGATGATTCCATAGCAAATAGTGAACTGGATATTGCTGAAGAATTAATAAAGAAATATGTGACGTTATTTGAAGAGTATTTTGGAGAAGAAAACATGAGTTATAATATTCATTTATTAACTCATCTCACAAATACTGTACGTTTGTGGGGTCCGTTTTGGGCACATGATGCATTTTCTTTTGAGGCCTGGAATAAGAAGATAGTAGATAAAATAACTAGCGCTTATGCGAGAGCTGATCAAGTTGTGACAAGATATTTAATGTCTAAATTTCTGGAACTGACAATTTACAACCCTGCAGTGGCCGAAGAAACTAGAAAGTTTATCTGTGACACACTTAAACTTGTAGATCATCACACAATTGTTGATAAATTTATCAATATAGGGCGATCGCAACAACGTCAACTAGTAGCAAACGAGTGTGAATGTCTTCGAGAACTCGACATTCAGCCTCCGGAAGAATTGCTTTCATTTTTTCAAGTAAAAGTCAACAAAATAAAATATAAGTGTGACGACAATGAGGATACAAAATTTTGCAATTCATATATATTTTTTAAAATGTACGGTTTCGGCAAAATTATTTCAATTGTTGAATTTACATCATTAAATGAAAATACTGTCAGAGGGTTTTTCATAAAATGTTTACAAAAAAAAAAAGAAATGTTCGATACGAATTATATTGTAAAGATTGAAGAAACTGAAACAATCAAATTCTTAAGTGCAGATGAAGATATAAAGCCAGCAATAATTGTTTTGACTGTTAATGGAATGTATGCATTCAAGCTTGCTAATTGTTGGGAAACGGATTAATAATGTATTTATTGTAATATACCAATGATAATATATGAGTAATAAAAAAATTCTATCATTTTGGCCTCGAAAATTTGCATTGCATCGTACTTATATTAATTCGAACCTACCGATCCCTTTAAACAATAAAAAAAATCATTAATGTAAAAAAAGGTGAAATGTAAATATCAGCATGAATGAGACAGTTTTAAGTTTAAATAATCTTTACAAATGAATGTGTTAAAAAATTTACTAATGAGATTTCTTAACGTTCATTTTACTAATTTAGTTCAACTCGTAGCCACGATAAGATAAACAAAAATATACTCCCAGTTTGATCGGCATTTTTTTTCTTGATTTTCCTAGTACTATGACATTTTAAATTAATATCCGCTCTTAAAAAACACGCATTTAAGAGTAAACGGTAAAAATTAATTGAAACAATGTTGATCTGTTATTAAATTATTCAATAAGCTCTAAAATAAGCTGCATGCATTTGAAGGACTACAAAATATTCTGAATAGAAATATTCTTAACAGGTACGCATTTTTTGTACTTAATTAAACCTTTCGTTTTTTTTTATACATTCATCAGTCATTTCGAAGGAAAAAAAATGTGTCTTTGTAGAAAGATCACATGATGAGAGCGATGTAAGAAATGCCCATGTTTAGAGAGTTCGTTATATAATTGAACACTTGGTTTATTTGTTGCAATACTATTCCGACATGTATATTTTCTATCTTTAATTCCATTTCAAAATTTATTTGCAAACATTAGATGCTATACTTCAAAGAAAACGCAAGGATAACTAAATAATTTTGTTGATATTGCTTATCCCTGACTTGAACAGAAGATTTGAAAATACTTTTCTTCATCAGGAATTTATAGACTAAAAAAGAAATTATTAATATTTAGCCATTATTCACAATAATACAGTGTAAAAATAAAAGTTATTAATAAATTACGGTTAAATGTACAGTGACGAAAATTGGTGTTCATATAAATTCATAGAAATAAAAATATTTTTGTGGAAATTTTAAAAAATAAAATCAAATTGCTTGGATGATCCCATGACTGGATCAAGTTCAATAGTTATTCAAAAAAATTAGTTTGCGATAAAAAATTTATCAAGTTAATAATTGTATTTTCTATTAAAGCCTTATTATGATGACAATCAAAATTTCGGTCTGTCTGATTTTTATTACCAAAAAAATTTAACTAGACATTAACCAGCTTACCCGGTTTATTAATTCATTCATTATTAAATGCTAACAAATCTAGATCTTCGATGTTAAAGTATTTTTGCAGCAACTTTAAAATCTTCAATTTTTCTCATTGGTTTAATGTGCTTCTAAGTAGTTGGTATTCAAAAATCAGGCTAGGCATAAAACTCATCTGGTAGCACTATATTTGTTTCTATATTCGCAATCATTAAAATAAATTATACTCTCTTTGTCACATTTATACGATAAATGAAAACTTAAAAATCGAATTTCTAGTTATGATATAGAAATTTAAAAAAATGCACTCACTCATACCGTAAAAAATTTTGCTTGATTGCGTCAAATATATTTTGTGTAAAATATTTAACATTTTCATGTGTAAATAAAATTTTTTTTTTGGTTAATTCTTTTAAGTCAAAACATAAAAAAGTGTTGAATACTTTCGAAGCAATGACGCAAAGATTTTTACTATGCAGGAAATAAATTTATAAATAATCTACTGAATCTTGAGAATTTTATTGTAAATTTTTACTTGATTGAAAGAAATTTATGCATGTGCAATGCCAGAGAGCAACTCTGAAATAATTTTTTTGTACTTTTTCCTGAGAAGTATATAAAAAAACTAAGGTTCTGGAGAAAGAAGTTCTGATTTAAATATTATTAAATTAGTTATGATTATGAGCAAAAAATCCGAAAAAGCGATTTTTTCGAAGATTTCATATTTTTTGAACGGGTAACTGAAAAAATCTTAAGATTTTCCAGATAGAGTTTTTCATTAGATCTGAAAAATGTCAAAAAAATAAGGAAATCGAAAATAAAAATCTTCGATCTGGCGTAAAATGCCCCGTATATAGACCGTATATACTTGGTGTAATCTTGGTATAATCTTGGTGTATACTTGGTGTAATCTTGATCTATACTTTGTGTATACTTGATATGCACTTAGTATACTCGTAGTTGAAATAAGCAGATGTAGTATTTCAAGCTTTCACAGAATGAAAATGTTATTTTTAGTTATTACCTAAGACCTTTGAAAACCGAAGTATATTTTTTAAGAAATTTAATGAAATTATTGTGATCTGGATTTTGTTTCACAGCGTTCTCGTCAAAATTATCACACCGGAAAAACATACACCTCAAATTTGTTATATATTCATTTCAGAAAATTTGCACATTAAAAGAGATATGCACTTTTTAGTTCAGCATTGAACTTAAAAATTCTGTTTGGTGTATACCCAGTATGAATTGAACGTATACAATAGAAATGAATATCGTGTAAACTCAGTGTTCTTTAAAAAAGTATTCGGTGTATACTCGATCAGTATACTTGGTGTAAACTGACGGTATATGTTTCAAATTAACACCGGGTATATTAAGTGTATACTTCTTCTACACTGAGTGTATATTCAATAAACACCTAGTATACCTACCGTATTCACCTAAGTATACACTACCCTGAATTTACACTGAATTCATACTGACTATACACGGTGTAGACGGATCCGCTAGGGTTACCTGTTCCAATAAGATGAGTTGTAATTTCATGTCGTTAATACTCACAACCTGAACAGTTCAGTCATTGGACATAAGTCCTTCTTGTAGATCCTATAATCAAGACACTAGTTAATATTTTATGAAAGAGACTTTAATAATATTTTAATTACTGAATCTTATCGTCAAGCAATAACATTTCACAAATTTACTAGATTGAATCAAATATTAATCTTCTTTAATATATTCATAAACGTTAAATTGAACAATTTGACTAAAACTTCTCATTCACAGAGTTATAATAATTTTTATTATTTTTAATCTCACCAAAATATGTGTTAAAATTTTGCCTAGATAAGAAATAACCATAATTAGTTTTTAATTTTCGTTTGCCAGCTTATTTTCAATTTATGTTATTATTTTTTATTTATGCCTAGCAAATTCTAACCAACACTAAAATTCTAAGAGGTTAGCTTTTAGAAGTGAAGATTCATTTCATCATAAATATTTTGCATGTAATGATAATCTAGCAACGTTTTATAATAATATTAGAAAATTTTAGCTTACCTTGACATGATTTCGATATTAATTGTGGTGTAATGTTTTTTTTGTTTTCAAGTACGTATAAAAATTATAACAACTCGACTTGAACTAACTAAACGCATTGTTTACGTAAGCAGCACTTGCGCCAAGATGGCAACCAACCGATTTGAAAATTTTAATTTCGTTTATTGTCAAGGATGACAGTAATCTTTTATATGGCATATTTCTATCGATTGTTTAAGATCAAATAGTAATTTTTTAGTTATAGAAATAATTCAACCTGAATATTTTTCAATAATCGATAGAACATCGATCCTTGATCAGAGTAGATTTTTTGGGTATTTTGATTCTACGACGAATGGAAAAATTGCCTTGTAAATTACTTTTTAACTATTGAGTGATAAAATTATTATTTTTTACTGTAATACAGTGGCCATTTCGTTAGGCAATGGTAAAATCATTTTTTATTTAATTTATTCGTGTTCTTTTTTTTCAATCGTTCATTTATTATCTTATCACTTTCAAAAAGTTAACGTAAAAATGATCGAATATGAAAAAATTATTTTTTTATTAAATATATTCTTTTAATTTAACAAAAAATATGTTTCATGAATAATCATTACTGATAAGTGAGTTGAATGAAGTGTGGATTGGCAGGAGTAGATTTTGAAATTTAAATTATATTTGTAACCAGACAGAAATTTACATCAATAGATAGTTATATGTGGATTAATGATATAGGAATATTTTAAAAACAGTTAATTCCAGTATAACGTTTCTACGCATAAGATCGTCCGGTAATCAATTTTTTTGAAATTCATAAACTTTACAGCATGATCTATAACTCTTGGCTTTTAACTATTTCATTCTTTGACTACAAACTATTTTTTTCTGTATTTTTAAAATAAATAATGTATGTATTCTTCAGTTGAGTAATAGGGTTATATCTTTAATAGGGATATGATGGTCCAGGATGTTGATGTCGGTTCAAAAATGAATAGGCAGTTGAATTTAGATCATAAGTGTTCTGAGGTAAATATGTTTGAGGTAAAAAATGTAGAAGAATGGGTTGCTGAGGAGCATAGTATTGAAGGCAAGGGTGTTGAATTGAATTCTGTAAAGTCAGACTTTGGAACTATGGATGTTGAACTGAGTGTCCATGTAAATTAGCTGTAGAGTGGTAAATCGGGTTCAATTCGGTTGCTGCATGTGCTACTAGATGAGCCGATATTGGTGTCAGTGTTGATGGTTGCGCAGTAATAGGTGCTGACACGAGTGTTTGCGTAGGTGATGCTACTATTTTCGGTGTTCCCACTTGTGCAGGAACATGGATCGGTGTAAGATTTGATTTGATTTCTTGATAAAGACGCTTCATTTCTCCGAGCATGTTTTTCGATTCTGCATTTGTCTTTTGCAGAGTTTTCAAGTAATTTTTTGAAAGATATTTCCTTCTGCTTGACTCTCTGTTACTAGCACTTTGCTGTGACAGATGAATATTGTGTAATTGGATGTTCGATCGCATCTGTGGCTTTAATTCGGTTCCCTGCAAAACTGGTGGAAGAGACTGCCAAACAGCAAGCTCAGCTGGTGGCAGAGGTAAGTTCACCTCAACTCTCCGCTGTCTGTGCTGTTTTGGAGTTTGGTTCTGCCCCACAACTTTTTCAGTTTGCCTAGGAAAAAGATCAATCTCATTGTCCTGCTGTAGTTGCGGTGGAAAAGTATGATTCAATGCTCGGGCCTGCCTAGCTGATGCACAATGCTAATCAACTTCAATTCCCTGCTTTAGTAGCGGTGGCACAAGTCGAATTATTGCTTGATCCAACTGAGCTGGTGTACGATACTGATCAATTTGAATTTCTTCCTGTCGTACTGGTAGCGGAGGTTGATTTAACGCTACTTCTTGGTCAGCTGGTACACGAGGTTGATTGGCCTTAGTTTTCTGTCGCGTTATCGGTGGAGGTTGATTTAATGAAACGGCCTTCTTAGCTCGAGGCGCAGATTTTTTTGCCTTAGCAGTTGGTTTTGTTGTTGGTTGTTCATCAACGATATTTTTTTCGCATTTCGCGAGAAGTAATAATAGGACCTGGATCACTGCGTGTACGCTTTCCTCGCCCTACAATCAAAATGAAAATTATTCAACAGATTATTGCTTGTCACAAAAAATAAAAGTAGTCGCATTATTGACGGTGATAACATTAATTATGTCATAATCAATTTTTCATGTATTTTTAAAACGTTTTGTAAGCAATAATCATTCAATTGTTCTGTAAATATTATATTGATAAAGTACATCAAAAATTAGAACTTATTTTTACTCTTGTAAATGTTCCATTGTGAGAAATTGGGTAATTTAATTTAATTTTTTACTCTGTCTCCATTAACAGAACAGTATTTTTTAAACAACGAACGTAATAATGATCTATTTATGCGCTAAGACGTTAGTAGCATGAACTGTGCATTCACTTTTTGAAATATTATCAATTATATAAATTTTATAAAAGATGAAAACTTTTTCGATACTGACATAATTTTAATCTGACTTTCTACGAGAAGACAATAGAAATAAAACTTACCTTGAAAGATATTCATTTTAATTTTTGAAGTAAAGATGCGTACAAACTTTCTGTATAAACAAGTAGAAATGAAAAGATGGTAGTTATAAATCTGGAGGGTTCCCTCAGATAGCATCATGGCTGTCGCATCGAACATGCGCAGCATAAACGACGTAAAACGCGCGACGTTTGTAATTTTTTATAATAGTTAATAGAGATAAAATAATCCTTTAATACTGACATTTTATGACTGAATTTATCAATTATTTTCTCATCTTCACCATTGACATGATTTTTTATTAATAATGATGTAAATAATTACCCAGAAAAAAATAAAATAGAAAAAATAGACGTAGGTCGTCTTTCAGTCGATCTACATGTACATAAAATCTACATAAAAATTTTTCCGATGTAAGGTAAAAGCCCTTAATAGATGATCATATACTGGTACGTTGTAACGGGTAAAATTAGGGGAAAAGGAGTTTAGCTCCTTTTATTACGTAATAGCTTAAATTAAACCCGAATCTAGTTTCTAGGATCCGAAAATCCTTGAGTGGACCACTACTAAACAATATCGATAAATCCCCGGCTCGAATTTAGAGCTCGCCGATGCCCAGGGTTGAAAAGGGGATTGTCTAAGTAAACAAACAAAACGTCAAAATAGAAGACCCAAAAAAATTGTTTATTTTAACAGTAATTATTTACACATCGAGGCGTAGTACCACCTACTATCATCTTTACAAAACGGCAGACACGCTCATTCGTCCTTTCCGCGTTTTTCAGAAATTTTCTGTTTTACCGACCGACGGTAAAACGTGAATATGTTTTATTGATTTATTGCGGCCAATTACCTACTATTGGCAAAGTAACAATCTATTTTACCGACCTTTTAAATGCTGATAAGTTCTGCTTTATCGGCCGTACGGTATTTCCAAAAATCGCGGTCTCCAGTTCGCGGCACTAGTGGGTCAATTCCCTACTCGGGATTCCCCAGAGAAACGAGAGGATAGCCTCCAACTCCTTTCTCCCGCGGTGCTGCCTCCCAGGTCCCCGAAGTCGATGTGTCTAGCCGACTTCCTCGACCTCCTACTCGAATATGATCACCTGCCGCACCCTGACAGAAGGTCGGAGTACGGGGAGTCTGTATTACTACCAAGAGATGAGCTCTACTTACCTTGGTACAGCCGTACTCTGGGTAACTGAGTTCCTTGTCGTTTTTCCCTTCTGGATAGCCTCCACAGGGAAAAACATCTCGGTGGTACTGGTTGACTTTTCTGCGATAAATTTGGGACTATAAAATTTCCCAAATTTGGGACTAGAAAATTTCTCGCCATCTATCGCCGGGTTTCGAAGCTCGGAAAACGCCAAATAATTCTAAGTTTTAGTTTTCGATACCCAATTCTTTAATATTCTAATCGTAATTTCCTTCATTTTCTATCAATTCGTTTCGTCAAATTCACAATTCTTTATTATTTCAATCGCAATTTCTTTCATTATATCCCTCGCAGACTAGCAGTCACGGTGGATCCACGGTGGATCCACGGTTATAGTGGATTCACTGTGAAGCCACGATGGAACCACGGTGGATCAATTGTGGTTTTGTCACATTTTGCCATCGCGATTTCACCGTGGTCCAACAGCGATTTCACAGCGCATTAACTGTGAATCTATTGTGGTTCCATCGTGGTTCCATCGTGGTTCCACCTGCGGTTTTATAATGGTATTGTCGTGACTCTGCCGTGGTTCCACAGTGGTCTTACTGTGGTTTAACCATAGGTTAATTTGTGGTTTTATTGTGGATTCATCGTGGATCCATCGTGATTCAGTGGTGGTTATACTGTGGTTCCACACATAGTTAAATAGCGGATTAATGGTGGTTCCACCGTGATTCAATCGTGCTTTGATTGGGATTTCACTGTAGTATCATTGTGGTTTTACAGTGATTACATAACAATTTTACGGTAACTTATGGTAATTATCTACGACTCCAAAACATCACAATGACATAAAAATTCAATATTCAAAAATCGAACAGAAACGAGTTACTTTTTTGACTTTTCAATCAAATGAAATTTTTAATTTGAAAATCGGAGTAAAAAGTATTTCTAGAAATTTTACACAATACAGAATAGAAGAAGACCTTTATAAGACAAAAAGATTACATTAAATATTTGAAATTCTCAAAAGTGAGTTGAATGATTTTTAACTTTTCAGGGAGGAAATTGAAAATTAAAAAAAAATTGGCAAGTTATTGTTTTCACCGTAATTTTTCAAATTGAAGTTTCCTTCAGATCAGGACATTTTCAGATTAGTCCAATTAGCAGGGTTATATTAAGGTAATATTAGGCGGTTTGTTTGCGACTTCCAATGCAAATGGGGTAAATTGCAATTTTTTTCTAACAGTCAAAAAAAAATATGTAGATCATTTTTACAAAAAAAAACGCGAAATTCAATTGTTCAAAAAATAGCCATTTTGCAAGTGATCAACGTGTTTTTATTATCTTAAGAGCTGAATAGATTTTGGAATTGATCGGTAAAGCCACTTAAAAGTAATTGCAAAAAAACCACAGTTCGAAAAATTTTTTTTGGTAGCTTTTTTGAGATTGCTCAAAATCTACTCGTTCGAATCGGTCCAAATTATATCAAAAATCTAAGTTTGGTCAAGCCCCTTCGAATGACACCAACCGCGATGAAATCGGTCTAGCCGTTCAAAAGTTATGAGAGGTTTACAAACGGCCACACACACACACACACACACATACACACACACACACTCGGGGCAGAAGAGATACTGCTACCGGGCGCATCTCCCCGAGCGGATGGGAGAACGATCGCTGTCCTTGGATGACACTTAATCTCTTAGTTGATGAGGTACAGCGGGTAGGAGCCAAGCAAAATAACCAAACAAAATACGCTCCCGTGGACAAAACTCCCCTTTAATGGGTTGGTCGCACTAACTGACCTAACAAGACGATCGTTCCCTGCTGTGACCCACTGGGAGTGACCGGAACCTCGTGTCGTAGTTTCCGACGATGCAGGCCACGGCTGATGTGAGCTTGCTCTGCCGAGGTGTAACTTGCAGCAGTGGATCAGGAGCCAGCCACTTTGGGCCTTGATCAGGAAGTACGCAGTGAGTGTTAGAGATCGGAATCTTCACCGCTCCGAGCGAGTCTAGTCCGTCCGTGTATTCCGGGGCTGGCTAAGTGTCGGCTAGGCCTCAGGGAACTGGGGTAGGAGTACTATCTCCGAGGGTACACCCGTTCCTAGTTATGACAACCCGCTCCACTCCGTACGATGCGCTGGTGAATTTAAAAGTATGAGTAAAATTCAGGAAAACAACAATAGTGAAAACGGGCCTCATGCCCAACAAGCAGCGATTGAAGCAAGCGCTGAAATGAAGCGGTCGCAAGCGTTTGAACGCCTTGAAAAGCTGACCAGTGAGCTAAATGACTTCATCCAATCTAAGGTCAATATCCACAAGGAGATTAAGACCAAGACGACCAGCGTAGCCAATGCCCTCCAGAGATTCAAGAAACTTGATGAAGAATGGTGTTTAACAGTACGACGCACTTCTCGCACTACACCGGAGAGAAGCATTCAAGCAACTATCGTGAATGAAGAAGCAATGGACACTGGAGCCGAAGTTGACGGTGAATCAGTCGCGGAAGACAGAATCAGAACTAGCAGCAAGTCAACTAAGAGAAAAGATCGATCTTCTCCCAACCCAACGATCTGCCAAGTTGTGAAGAAAAAGGATCTGAAACCAAGCCCTCCGAAAAACACGGCAGTGCAGAACGCCGGAAAAAAAGAGGTGACTGAATGGCAGAAGGTCTAATCCAAGACGGAGAAGAAGGAGCAAGCGAGAGAGCGGTTACCAAAACAACCGGTGAACAAATCTCGACCGGAGCCTAAGCGGGAAAAACCGCGAAAATTCACCAAACCAGATGATTCGTCGGATTAAAAAAGATGTCCCACCAGATCAGACCCTTGACGTCGTTGACAAGGTTCAAAAGACGAATGATGGGAATATGCTCATTATGCTTTCCAGAAAGACCGCAGACAAAAGACAAGCTTTGCTGAAGACCATCAAGAACATCCTTAAAGAAGAAGCGCAAGTCATCTGTAAAGGCCCAGAGGAACAGCTTGAAATCCGGGACATTGACGACGAAACAACTAAAGACGATGTCCGGAAGGCCTTACAAGAGGCAGCTGGAAATGACTACGAAATACCTGAAGATGTCATTAAAATTCGTCCGGCCTACAGAGGTACTCAAACTGCTTCGGTACGATTGCCAGCAGCAATAGTGCAGAAGATACTTGGAAAGACAGGCAAAATAAGGATTGGCTGGGTAAATTGCCGTGTCAGAGCAATTAAGACACCACTACGATGCTATAGGTGCTGGCACTTTGGGCACACTACTGCCCAATGTAAAAGCGAAGTCGACCGATCTGGGGTTTGCATCAAATGTGGGCAAACAGGTCATCAAGCTGCTCAATGCCAAAATAAAGTGAAATGTGCGTTATGTGCGGAAAAACCTGGCTCTCAGGACACACGATCAACCTGGTTGTTAATACGGCGAAAGAGGCAATCGCAGGAACTAGATGGAAGGGTGGAACGAAGAAGTACTGCCTAGAGGCTGCCTTGGACATCAAAAATGCTTTCAATTCCGCTAATTGGGACTGCATCATGCAAGCTCTCGACGAGAAGAACGTGCCAACATATCTTCGCAGACTAGTGATTAGCTATTTTACAGATAGAGTGCTGAAATACGATACAAAGAATGGTCCAAAAGAGTATGATATAACCGGTGGTGTGCCACAGGGCTCTGTTCTTGGTCCACTTCTGTGGAATATCATGTATGACGGGCTCCTGAGACTGAAGCTTCCAAGATGTGTCAAACTGGTAGCGTATGCGGATGATGTTGCCGCAGTGATCGTCGCCAAACACCTCGACGAGATTCAACATCTGTTTGACATCACTTTTGAGAAGATCAACCAGTGGATGGATACAGTGAACCTACAACTGGCCAAGCAGAAGACCGAAGCAGTGCTTATTACCAGCCGAAAAGAAGTTGAAACAATTAATGTCGGTGACCGAGAAATCACATCACAACCTCATATACGATATCTAAGAGTGATGCTTGATGCCCGACTCAACTTCAAGCAGCAAGTGGAACACGTCTGTACGAAAGCGTCAGTAGTGAGAGCTAGTCTCGCACGATTGATGCCGAACGTCGGAGGCCCAAAGCAGAGCAGGAGGCTACTATTGTCATCAGTAGCCACATCGGTGCTCACCTACCGAATATCAATTTGGGCTGACGCACTAGAGGTGCAAGATTCATGGAGAAAAGCTGGACCAATATATCGTATGAGTGCCCTACGAGTTGCAAGCGCCTTTCGAACAATATCAGAGGAAGCAGTGTGTGTCATTTCCGGAACTCTGCCGGTTAGAGTTCTAGCTGAGGAAAGACGGAACCTTTACCAACGAAAGAGGTCAACCACACTAAGTGCCGAGGAACTCAGAGCTGAAGAACGGCAGAACAGCATCGCACGATGGCAATCGCAGTGGGACGCCGCGACAACAGGAAGATGGACACACCGTCTCATACCGAAAATCGACGATTGGATAAACCGGAGTCATGGCGAGGTCAATTACTATCTGACGCAGATGTTGTCAGGACATGGATGTTTTCGGACGTATCTTTACCGCTTCAAGCATGATGATTCACCGGAGTGCCCGTCCTGCCCAGGAATCAATGAAGACGCGAAGCACGTTTTCTTTGAGTGCCCACGATTTTACCCACAGCGCGATGAGCTGGAGATGATCCTGAAGAAGAAAATCCAACCAGAGACAATAGTAGAAGCAATGCTGTCATCAGAGGCTGCCTGGAACGCCGCAAACACGTTTGCAACAGAAGTCCTTATAGACTTGCGTTCCATCGAAAGAAAAAGAGCAAATGACAACAACTAGAAGAAAGGTAAAATAATACCTAGTTACCAGAAGGAAGAGCAGTCGCTATATCCTCCCCCCACGAAGTAATGCCTAACGGCGGTTTCCATGAGGGATTAGAGGAAAGAGGAAAGGGGTTTAGGGTTTAGTGGGTAGGGGCGTTAGTGTCGAGTTTTAGTATGACGCTGCGTCGAGTCGCCACATATCCAGGCCAAACAGCTACGCCTAGAATCCGTAAAAAGGATCCCCCCCCCCCTAAGGGAAAAAAAAACACACACACACACACACACACACACACACTCGGGGCAGAAGAGATACTGCTACCGGGCGCGTCTCCCCGAGCGGATGGGAGAACGCTCGCTGTCCTTGGATGACACTTAATCTCTTAGTTGATGAGGTACAGCGGGTAGGAGCCAAGCAAAATAACCAAACAAAATACGCTCCCGTGGACAAAACTCCCCTTTAATGGGTTAGTCACACTAACTGACCTAACAAGACGATCGTTCTCTGCTGTGACCCACTGGGAGTGACCGGAACCTGTATCGTAGTTTCCGACGATGCAGGCCACGGCTGATGTGAGCTTGCTCTACCGAGGTGTAAGTTGCAGCAGTGGATCAGGAGCCAGCCACTTCGGGCCTTGATCAGGAAGTACGCAGTGAGTGTTAGAGATCGGAATCTTCACCGCTCCGAGCGAGTCTAGCCCGTCCGTGTATTCCGGGACTGGCTAAGTGTCGGCTAGGCCTCAGGGAACTGGGGTAGGAGTACTATCTCCGAGGGTACACCCGTTCCTAGTTATGGTAACCCGCTCCACTCCGTACGATGCGCTGGTAAATTAAAAAGTATGAGTAATGCACAGGAAACAAACAAGAGTGAAAACGGGCCTCATGCCCAGCAAGACGCACTGCTACTTAGTGCAAAGATGAAGAGGACAGATGCGCTGGCACATCTGGAGAAGCTAGTCAGTGGACTGCAGGACTTTCTCCAAACCAAGCAAAATGTCCACAAGGAGATCAAGTCGAAGTCGACGAACATCTGCAGTGCCCTGAGAAGGTTCAAAAAACTGGACCAAGAATGGCTGGATCTCCAACAACAACACGGTAATATCGTGATGAAGACGAGTGTGACAGCGGTTTCACCAGCAAAAGCCGACACGTTTGTCGAGGAGATGGACACAGGTGGCGAGGGTGACGTCGAGTCAGTTGTTGAAGACGGAGAGGAAACTGGAACTGATATCAGGCCTGGGAAAAGGAAAGAACGAAATTTCCCAGACTCAATGACCAGCCGTACAAAGAAGAAGAAGGACCTTAAACCAAGTCCCCCGAAAAACGCAGTTACACAGAACGGCGGAAAAAAGGAGGTGAATGAATGGCAAAAAGTCCAGTCAAGGAAGTCCAAGAGAGAGCAAGCAGTAGAAAAGCTCCAGAAGCAACCGCCGAAGAAGTCCAGGCCAGAGCCTGATCGGAAAGAACCGCGCAAACGGATCAGGCCGGACGCACTGATCATCCGCCCCGCAGAGACGGCAAAGTATGCTGAAATTCTGAAGCGAATAAAGCAGGACGTCCCTGACGAACAGGTCCGTACTACAGTGGATAAGATCCAAAGAACTAGGACCGGGAGCTTGCTGATTACGCTTTCGAGGAAGAGCGCTGACCGAGGCCAAGCCTTACAGAAGACCATCGCGGACATCCTCCAAGAAGACGCAAAGGTAATCTGCAAAGGGCCACAGGAAGACGTCGAAATCCGAGATCTTGACGGTACCACAACCAAGGAGGATATTCAGGCTGCCTTGCAAACGGAAATCGGAGAAACCTGCGAGATACCACTAGGGACAATTAAGATTCATAAGGCCTACAGAGGTACTCAGACAGCTGTTGTGACACTACCAGCAGCTGCAGCGCGGAAGATATTGGCAGGAAGCGGTAAAGTCCGGATCGGCTGGGCCAACTGCCGAATCAGAGCTACGAGGAGACCAATCCAATGTTTCAAGTGCTGGCACTTTGGACATCTTGGATCCCAGTGCAAGAGCAATGTGGATCGGTCTAAGCTATGTATTAGGTGCGGACAAGAGGGACACAAGATTGCTGAATGCAAAAACCCAGCAAAATGTGTATTATGCGCGGATCAAAGTGCGGAGAACTCGGCTCATCATGCCGGCGCATCCAGGTGCCCAGTATTTGAAGAGGCACTCCAGAAGATAACAAACAAACAGACATGAAGATATTGCAGCTAAACCTAAACCATTGCGAAGCTGCACATGATCTGCTTATGCAAACAGCAAGAGAACTAGAGTTAGACTTAGTAATGATAGCAGAGCCATACAGATACCTGAATACCCAGCCTTGGGAATCTGACAGCACCACCAAGGCTGTCATCTGGTCTTGTGGTAAGCATCCCTTCCAGAGTGTAGCTAACAATGATAATGCCGGCTTTGTAGCAGCAACAGTAAACGGCATCCGTTTCTACAGCTGTTATGCACCACCTAGCCTCTCCATTGTTAAATTCACTGAATTCTTGGACAAACTGACCGAGGACGCCAAGCAGCACTATCCGGTCGCGATTGCCGGTGACTTCAACTCCTGGGCAGTAGACTGGGACAGCAAGCAGACAAATGCGCGAGGAAAAGCACTCCTAGAAGCTTTCTCTACACTAGATGTAGTCCAGCTCAACAGTGGTGATACGCCAACCTATACTAAAGGAGAAGCAAGCTCTATCGTAGATCTTACTTTCGTCAGCAGCAGCCTCATCAGTGGGAAATACGACTGGAAGGTGATGGATATCTACACAGCCAGTGACCACAAGGCAATTCTCTGGGAAATATCACATGACCGGAATACAAGAAGACCAATCAAGTCATTCAATACCATTGGATGGAAAGTGAAGCCTTTTGACACAAGCACATTGGTAATAGCCCTAAATAGTGAACCGATTACTACTGGATCCGCAGAAAAGATGACCAACGACCTGATGAAAAGAGTTGTCCAGGCCTGTGACGCCAGTATGGTCCGGAAACACAGCATAAGCCAACGCCCGGCAGTGCACTGGTGGAACGACCACATCAGTGTTCTTCGGAAAGAGTGTCTAAAGAAAAGAAGAATATCCCAGCGTGGCTATCGACGACCTAACTCTGCGGAGCTGGTCGCAGAATACAAAAAAGCCCGTCGATCATTGAACAAAGCTATCAAGGATAGTAAGAGACAATGCTGGAAAGAGCTCATCAACGAGGTGGATAAAGACGTGTGGGGTAGGCCTTATAAGGTGGTTATGACCCACCTAAAAAAACAACAAATGCCATCACCTACGTGTCCTCAACTTCTCCAGAAAATCGTCACTGCACTATTCCCACAGCAACGCAACTTCGATTACCAGTTCGCGCCAGGCGAACTGGATGACACTCCACCTGTCACTGAAGAAGAACTGCTGGAGGCCTGTAACCGTGTAGGGAATAATAAAGCGCCGGGATTGGACGGAATCCCTAATATAGCCTTGAAAACCATCATAAAGGCAGCTCCAACATTATTCCTAGACGTTTATAATTCATGCCTTAAGGAGGGGACTTTCCCGCATAAGTGGAAACAGCAACGATTGGTACTGTTACCTAAAGGGAAGAAACCACCGGATGAACAAAATCATCTTACCGCCCACTTTGCATGCTAGAAACAGCGGGTAAGATATTTGAACGCATAATTCACCAGAGAATTGAAGCAGTAGTCGACCCACTCCTGGCAGACAATCAGTATGGATTCCGGAAAGGACGATCAACCCTGGACGCAATCAAACTGGTTGTTGATACGACCAAGGAAGCAATCGCAGGAACCAAATGGAAGGGTGGAACGAAAGAGTATTGCCTGGTGGCGACCCTAGACATCAGAAACGCATTCAACTCCGCCAATTGGGAATGCATCATGCAGGCCCTCCAAGAGAAGAATGTACCAGAATACCTTCTTAAGATCGTAACAAGCTACTTTGAAAATAGGGTCTTGAAGTATGACACGAAGAACGGTCCGAGGGAGTATGATATTACTGGAGGTGTACCACAAGGTTCAGTCCTAGGCCCGCTCATGTGGAATATTATGTATGACGGTCTATTAAGACTAACTCTGCCAAGAAACGTCAAACTCGTAGCATATGCAGATGACGTAGCCATAGTGATTGTTGCCAAACACCTTGACGAGATAAACCATATGTTCGATCTCACTTTTGAACGCGTTGACCGGTGGATGGACGCAGTGAACCTGCAACTGGCGCAACACAAGACTGAGGCAGTGCTTATTACCAGCAGAAAAGTGGTAGAGATCATTAAGGTGAAAGTCGGCGAACAAGAAATCACATCACAACCTTATATCCGATATTTGGGAGTGATGCTTGATGCCCGACTCAACTTCAAGCAGCAAGTGGAACATATCAGTGCCAAAGCGTCAGTAGTGAGGGCTAGTCTCGCACGACTGATGCCGAACGTTGGAGGCCCAAAACAGAGCAGGAGGCTATTATTGTCATCAGTAGTCATATCGGTGCTCACTTACGGAATATCCATTTGGGCCGACGCATTAAAGACGCAAGAATCATGGAGAAAGGCTGGACCAGTATATCGACTGAGTGCCCTACGAGTAGCTAGTGCCTTTCGCACTATATCAGAAGAAGCAGTGTGCGTCATTGCCTACACCCTGCCTCTTAGAGTTCTAGCAGAGGAAAGGCGGACCCTTTACCAACGAAAAAGGTCAACTGCACTGAGCCCTGAAGAACTTAGAATTGAAGAACGGCAGAAGAGCATAGGCCGATGGCAACTACAATAGGATGCTGCAGAGAAGGGTAGGTGGACGCACCGTCTCATACCTCGGATCGACATTTGGCTTAACCGGAATCACGGTGAGGTCAATTACTATCTTACGCAGATGTTGTCGGGACATGGGTGTTTTCGAGAGTATCTACACCGCTTTAAGCACGATGACTCTTCGGAGTGCCCGTCCTGCCCAGGAGCTGCTGAAGACGCGGAGCACGTCTTCTTTGTATGTCCTCGTTTCGATCCACAGCGTGAAGAACTGGAGAGGATCCTGAACCAGAGAATACAACCAGATTCACTAGTAGAAGCAATGTTGTCATCAGAAGCTGCCTGGAACGCTACCAACACGTTTGCAACAGAAGTCCTTAAAGACTTGCGTTCCACCGAAAGAAAAAGAGCAAATAGCAGAAGATAGAAGGAAGGTAGTTAACACCTTAGCCACCAGAAGGAAGAGCAGTAGCTAGATCCTCCCTTCACGAAGTAATGCCTGACGGCGGTTTCCATGAGGGATTAGAGGAAAGAAGGAAAAGGGGTTTAGGGTTTAGTGGGTAGGGGCGTTAGTGTCGAGTTTTAGTATGACGCTGCGTCGAGTCGCCACATATCCAGGCCAAACAGCTATGCCTAGAATCCGTAAAAAGGATTCCCCCCCTAAAAAAACACACACACACACACACATATACATACAGCCATACGGACATCAATGCGGAAACGTTCGGGGAAGCTTCCTAGGACCTCAAAACGTCAACATCTGTCGAAAACTCGATTTTCGAAAAACGGGGTGAAACCAATAACTTCGGGAAAAGCTAAAAATAAACGGGAAGTTGAAAAAAAGTAAATAGAATGATTTTTCGCGGATTACAGCTATTTGTTTATTAGCACTTGAGGAGAACCACGTTTTTTTTTCATTAAAAATTATTATTTCGTAAAATATTGGTTGTAGCGATATCGGGTTTGGCTCATTTTGTTCCTTATTAAAATTCTCTAAATTTCATACGCAGCATATCTCGAGTACTTTTGCGTAGTTTCTGAGATATTTTAATGCAAAGCTACTTGCAAAATGGCTATTTTTTAAACAATTTAATTTTCGCGATTTTTTTTTTTGTGAAAATGATCTACATATTTTTTTTGAGTGTTTAAAAAAGAAATTAGAAAAACGGTTGACCTTAAAGGCCATCCCTGCAACTTCCCGCTAATTTCATACTTAACCGCTTAAAATTGCATTTATTACGTTTTTGAGCTCTTCGAGCTCTCAAATATAATTTTCGTATTATTTTGAGCTCTCCGAGCTCCAACGTCTGGTAGAAATTTACTCAAACACTATTTTTTGAATTTTTAAACCGCAATAACTTTTGAGTAAATAAACCGATTATCACGCGATTGGTACCAATCTAATGCCACGTGGCATTAGACGTAGTTTTTCAAGATCCATAAAGAATTTCCAAGTTTAAATTGATCAAACTAGGAATGTCAAAGTAATTTCAAAAAATCACTTCTTTCGAATTTCTATCGACAACGATAACTCACGAACAAATCGACCGATTTTGAGCGAGCTAGCGGCGATCGACGTGATTATTTGATGTTAAGAGCTGATTAAATTTTGGAATCAATCGGCGAAGCCGTTTAAAAGTTATTCCAAAAAAACCACATTTAAAAAATTTTTTTTTCGTAGTTTTTTTAAGATTTCTCAAAATATATCGGTCCATAGTGTATATAATATCTAAGTTTGGTCAAGCCGTTTCGAATGACACCAACCGCGTTGAAATCGGTCAAGCCGTTTAAAAGTTATACGAGGATTACACACACACACACACACACACACACACACACACACTCGGGGCAGAAGAGATACTGCTACCGGGCGCGTCTCCCCGAGCGGATGGGAGAACGCTCGCTGTCCTTGGATGACACTTAATCTCTTAGTTGATGAGGTACAGCGGGTAGGAGCCAAGCAAAATAACCAAACAAAATACGCTCCCGTGGACAAAACTCCCCTTTAATGGGTTGGTCGCACTAACTGACCTAACAAGACGATCGTTCTCTGCTGTGACCCACTGGGAGTGACCGGAACCTGTATCGTAGTTTCCGACGATGCAGGCCACGGCTGATGTGAGCTTGCTCTACCGAGGTGTAAGTTGCAGCAGTGGATCAGGAGCCAGCCACTTCGGGCCTTGATCAGGAAGTACGCAGTGAGTGTTAGAGATCGGAATCTTCACCGCTCCGAGCGAGTCTAGTCCGTCCGTGTATTCCGGGACTGGCTAAGTGTCGGCTAGGCCTCAGGGAACTGGGGTAGGAGTACTATCTCCGAGGGTACACCCGTTCCTAGTTATGGCAACCCGCTCCACTCCGTACGATGCGCTGGTAAATTAAAAAGTATGAGTAATGCACAGGAAACAAACAAGAGTGAAAACGGGCCTCATGCCCAGCAAGACGCACTGCTACTTAGTGCAAAGATGAAGAGGACAGATGCGCTGGCACATCTGGAGAAGCTAGTCTGTGGACTGCAGGACTTTCTCCAAACCAAGCAAAATGTCCACAAGGAGATCAAGTCGAAGTCGACGAACATCTGCAGTGCCCTGAGAAGGTTCAAAAAACTGGACCAAGAATGGCAGGAAATCCAACAACAACACGGTAATATCGTGATGAAGACGAGTGTGACAGCGGTTCCACCAGCAAAAGCCGACACGTTTGTCGAGGAGATGGACACAGGTGGCGAGGGTGACGTCGAGTCAGTTGTCGGAGACGGAGAGGAAACTGGAACTGAAATCAGGCCTGGGAAAAGGAAAGAACGAAATTCCCCAGACTCAATGACCAGCCGTACTAAGAAGAAGAAGGACCTTAAACCAAGTCCCCCGAAAACGCGGTAACACAGAACGGCGGAAAAAGGAGGTGAATGAATGGCAAAAAGTCCAGTCAAGGAAGTCCAAGAGAGCAAGCAGTAGAAAAGCTCCAGAAGCAACCGCCGGAAGAGTCCAGGCCAGAGCCTAATCGGAAAGAACCGCGCAAACGGATTAGGCCGGACGCACTGATCATCCGCCCCGCAGAGACGGCAAAGTATGCTGAAATTCTGAAGCGAATAAAGCAGGACGTCCCTGACGAACAGGTCCGTACTACAGTGGATAAGATCCAAAGAACTAGGACCGGGAGCTTGCTGATTACGCTTTCGAGGAAGAGCGCTGACCGAGGCCAAGCCTTACAGAAGACCATCGCGGACATCCTCCAAGAAGACGCGAAGGTAATCTGCAAGGGCCACAGGAAGACGTCGAAATCCGAGATCTTGACGGTACCACAACCAAGGAGGATATTCAGGCTGCATTGCAAACGGAAATCGGAGAAACCTGCGAGATACCACTAGGGACAATTAAGATTCATAAGGCCTACAGAGGTACTCAGACAGCTGTTGTGACACTACCAGCAGCTGCAGCGCGCAAGATATTGGCAGGAAGCGGTAAAGTCCGGATCGGCTGGACCAACTGCCGAATCAGAGCTACGAGGAGACCAATCCAATGTTTCAAGTGCTGGCACTTTGGACATCTTGGATCCCAGTGCAAGAGCAATGTGGATCGGTCTAAGCTATGTATTAGGTGCGGACAAGAGGGACACAAGATTGCTGAATGCAAAAACCCAGCAAAATGTGTATTATGCGCGGATCAAAGTGCGGAGAATTCGGCTCATCATGCCGGCGCATCCAGGTGCCCAGTATTTAAAGAGGCACTCCAGAAGATAACAAACAAACAGACATGAAGATATTGCAGCTAAACCTAAACCATTGCGAAGCTGCACATGATCTGCTTATGCAAACAGCAAGAGAACTAGAGTTAGACTTAGTAATGATAGCAGAGCCATATAGATACCTGAATACCCAGCCTTGGGAATCTGACAGCACCACCAAGGCTGTCATCTGGTCTTGTGGTAAGCATCCCTTCCAGAGTGTAGTTAACAATGATAATGCCGGCTTTGTAGCAGCAACAGTTAACGGCATCCGTTTCTACAGCTGTTATGCACCACCTAGCCTATCCATTGTTGAATTCACTGAATTCTTGGACAAACTGACCGAGGACGCCAAGCAGCATTATCCGGTCGCGATTGCCGGTGACTTCAACTCCTGGGCAGTAGACTGGGGCAGCAAGCAGACAAATGCGCGAGGAAAAGCACTCCTAGAAGCTTTCTCTACACTAGATGTAGTCCAGCTCAACAGTGGTGATACGCCAACCTATACTAAAGGGGAAGCAAGCTCTATTGTAGATCTCACTTTCGTCAGCAGCAGCCTCATCAGTGGGAAATACGACTGGAAGGTGATGGATATCTACACAGCCAGCGACCACAAGGCAATTCTCTGGGAAATATTACATGACCGGAATACAAGAAGACCAATCAAGTCACTCAATACCATTGGATGGAAAGTGAAGTCTTTTGACACAAGCACATTGATAATAGCCCTGAATAGTGAACCGATTACTACTGGACCCGCAGAAGAAATGACCAAGGACCTGATGAAAAGAGTTGTCCAGGCCTGTGACGCAAGTATGGTCCGGAAATGCAGCATAAGCCAACGCCCGGCAGTACACTGGTGGAACGACCACATCAGCGTTCTTCGGAAAGAGTGTCTAAAGCAAAGGAGAATATCCCAGCGTGGCTATCGACGACCTAACTCTGCGGAGCTGGTCGCAGAGTACAAAAAAGCCCGTCGATTACTGAACAAAGCCATCAAGGATAGTAAGAGGCAATGCTGGAAAGAGCTCATCAACGAGGTGGACAAAGACCTGTGGGGTAGGCCGTACAAGGTGGTCATGAATCACCTAAAAGTCAAACAAATGCCGGCACCCACATGCCCACAACTTCTGCAGAGAATCGTTACCGCGCTGTTTCCGCAGCAACGCGAGCTTCACTACCAGCTAGCTCAAGGAGAACTGGAGGACATTCCAACTGTCACGGAAGAAGAACTGACGGAGGCTTGCCACCGCGTAGGGAATAATAAAGCACCGGGATTAGACGGAATCCCTAACATTGCCTTAAAAACAGCTATAAAGGCAGCACCGGCATTATTCCTGGATGTTTACAACACCTGCCTCAAAGAAGGGATTTTTCCTCGAAAGTGGAAACAGCAACGGTTAGTGCTGCTTCCTAAAGGGAAAAAGCCACCGGATGAACCGTCATCTTACCGCCCACTTTGCATGCTAGATACAGCGGGTAAGATATTCGAACGCATAATTCACCAGAGAATTGAAGCAGTAGTCGACCCACTCCTGGCAGACAATCAGTATGGATTCCGGAAAGGACGATCAACCCTGGACGCAATCAAACTGGTTGTTGATACGGCCAAGGAAGCAATCGCAGGAACCAGATGGAAGGGTGGAACGAAGAAGTATTGCCTGGTGGCGACCCTAGACATCAGAAATGCCTTCAACTCCGCCAATTGGGAATGCATCATGCAGGCCCTCCAAGAGAAGAATGTACCAGAATACCTTCTTAAGATCGTAGCAAGCTACTTTGAAAACAGGGTCCTGAAGTATGACACGAAGAACGGTCCAAGGGAGTATGCTATTTCTGGAGGTGTACCACAAGGTTCAGTTCTAGGCCCGCTCCTGTGGAATATTATGTATGACGGCCTATTAAGACTAACTCTGCCAAGAAACGTCAAACTCGTAGCATATGCAGACGACGTAGCCGTAGTGATCGTTGCCAAACATCTTGACGAGATAAACCATGTGTTCGATCTCACTTTCGAGCGCGTTAACCGGTGGATGGACGCAGTGAACCTGCAACTGGCGCAACACAAAACTGAGGCAGTGCTTATTACCAGCAGGAAAGTGGTAGAGACAATTAAGCTGAAAGTCGCCGAACAAGAAATCACATCACAACCTTATATTCGATATTTAGGAGTGATGCTTGATGCCCGACTCAACTTTAAGCAGCAGGTAGAACACGTCAGTGCCAAGGCGTCAGCAGTGGGAACAAGTCTAGCACGACTGATGCCGAACATCGGAGGGCCAAAGCAGAGCAGAAGGGTACTGTTATCATCTGTAGTCACATCGGTGCTTACATATGGTATATCTATTTGGACCAACGCTCTCGAGATGCAAGAATCATGGAGGAAGGCTGGACCAGTATACCGACGGTGTGCCTTAAGAGTCGCCAGCGCCTTCCGCACAATATCCGAGAAAGCAGTGTGCGTTATTTCCGGAACTCTGCCTCTCAGAGTCCTCGCTGAGGAAAGACGGAACCTTTATCATCGTAAAAGGTCAACTACACTAAGCGCTGAAGAGCTCAGAACTGAAGAACGGCAAAACAGCTTCGACCGATGGCAGCTCCAGTGGGACGCTGCAGAAAAAGGAAGATGGACGTATCGTCTTATACCGAGGATCGACGACTGGCTGAACCGGAGTCATGGAGAGGTTAACTACTACCTTACGCAGATGTTGTCAGGACACGGCTGCTTCCGAGCCTATCTTCACCGCTTTAAGCACGACGATTCTCCGGAGTGCCCATCCTGCCCAGGTGTCGCTGAAGACGTGGAGCACGTGATCTTTGCATGTCCTCGTTTTAACCAACAGCGCGATGAATTAGAGAAGATTCTAAAAAAGAGAATTCAACCGGAGACAATAGTAGAAGAAATGCTGTCATCAGAAGCTGTCTGGAACGCCACGAGCACCTTTGCCACTGAAGTGCTTACAGAGTTGCGGTCCATCGAGAGAAAAAGAGCAGAAAACAGAAACTAGAAGGGAGATAGAAATAAAAAACATCTTAGCCACCAGAAGGAAGAGCGGCAGCTAATTCCTCCCCCCGCGAAGAAATGCCTTACGGCGGTACCATGGGGGATCAGAGGATAGAAGAGAAAGGGGTTTAGGGTTTAGTGGGTAGGGGCGTTAGTGTCGAGTTAGTATGACGCTGCGTCGAGTCGCCACATATCCAGGCCAAACAGCTATGCCTAGAATCCGTAAAAAGGATTCCCCACAAAAAAAACACACACACACACACACACACACACACACACACTCGGGGCAGAAGAGATACTGCTACCGGGCGCGTCTCCCCGAGCGGATGGGAGAACGCTCGCTGTCCTTGGATGACACTTAATCTCTTAGTTGATGAGGTACAGCGGGTAGGAGCCAAGCAAAATAACCAAACAAAATAAGCTCCCGTGGACAAAACTCCCCTTTAATGGGTTGGTCACACTAACTGACCTAGCAAGACGATTGGTTCCTGCTGTAACTCACTGGGAGTGTCCGGGACCTGTATCGTAGTTTCCGACGATGCAGGCCACGGCTGATGTGAGCTTGCTCTGCCGAGGTGAAAGTTGCAGCAGTGGATCAGGAGCCAGCCACTTTGGGCCTTGATCAGGAAGTACGCAGTGAGTGTTAGAGATCGGAATCTTCACCGCTCCGAGCGAGTCTAGTCCGTCCGTGTATTCCGGGACTGGCTAAGTGTCGGCTAGGCCTCAGGGAACTGGGGTAGGAGTACTATCTCCGAGGGTACACCCGTTCCTAGTTATGACAACCCGCTCCACTCCGTACGATGCGCTGGTAAATCAAAAAAGTATGAGTACGTTACAGGAAACAAACATGAATAGAAACGGGCTTCATGCTCAACAAGCAGCGATTGAAGCAAGCGCTGACATGAAGAGAACGCAAGCGTTGGAGCGCCTTGAGAAGCTGACCATTGAGCTGCAAGAGTTTGTCCAAACTAAGGTCAATATCCACAAGGAGATAAAGACCAAGACAACCGGTGTGGTCAATGCTCTTGGAAGATTCAAGAAACTGGACGAGGAGTGGCGCTCATCATTGCACCGCACCCCTTGTGCTACATCGGAGAGAAACAGTCAAGTGGTTGTTGAAGAAGCGATGGACACTGGAGCCGAGGGTGACGGAGAGTCAGTCGCTGAAGAAGAAAGTGAAACTATCACAACGGCAGAGACTGAATCCTTTGACCAAGACGGCCGCATCCTGAGGAAGTTGAAAAGAAAAATTCGTTCTCCCGAAGGCGGAGCTTTTCATACTCCCAAGAAGCTGAAAGACGTTGGACCTGGTCATCCCATCAAGAAGCAGGAAGTGGTTAAGGATCTTCCACAAAACTCTTGTGAACAGAACAAGAAGCCAGGCTGGGAAAAGGTGCAGTCCAGAAAGGACAAGAAGAAGGAGCGCAAGAAACTGCTCCCAGAAAAACCTCTGGTGCCTCCACCGAAGCCGAACCAGAAGCCAAGAAGAATAGCAACGAGACCGGAGGCACTTATTATCCGTCCAGCGAACAAAGATAAGTATTCTGAAATACTTACACGGATCAAGGCGGACGTTCGCCCAGATCAGGTCCGCAACACAGTCGAGAAGATACGCAGGACCGCGACAGGGAACATTCTCATCACGCTGTCGAAAGGCAGTAGTGATAGAGGTAAAGACCTGCAGAAGACTATCGCGGGAATACTTAAGGAGGACGCAAATGTCATTAGTACAGGACCTGAAGAAGACCTGGAAATTCGCGATATTGACGATACTACAACTAAAGATGACATTCTAACAGCTTTACAAGAGGCAGCTGGAAACGATTGTGGTATAACAGTAGAGGCCATTAAAATTCGTAAGGTCTTACGTAGCAGAACACAAATTGCGTCGGTGACTCTGGCAGCAACGGTAGCGCAGAAAGTGGTAGGAGAACACGGTAAGATTAGGATCGGCTGGACCAATTGTCGTATTAGAATAGTACTAAGACCAGTCCGATGTTATAAATGCTGGCATTTTGGACACCGTGCGGTTCAGTGCACAAGTAAAGTTGACCGCTCCAAACTTTGCATTAAATGTGGAGAAGAGGGACACAAAATCGCCGAATGTAATAAGCCTGCTAAATGCGCACTGTGTGCGGATCAATCCGGTACAGAGAATAACGCCCATCATGCCGGCACAAGCAGATGCCCAGTATACCAAGAGGCACTCAAGAAGATAACTGATAAACGAAAATGAGAATACTGCAGCTAAACATCAATCACTGTGAAGCGGCACATGATTTGCTCATGCAGACAGTACGTGAACAGAAGCTTGACCTTGTGCTTATATCGGAACCGTATAAACACCTCGGCGGCCAACCATGGGAAACTGACTGCACCAAAAAAGCTGTCATATGGTCCTGTCGCAAGCTCCCCTTCCAGAGTGTCGTTAACAATGGCAGCGCCGGCTTTGTAGCAGCATCGGTAGATGGCATCCGCTTTTACAGCTGCTACACACCACCTAGCCTCACTATTGTTGAATTCATGGACTTTCTGGATCGACTGACGGAGGACGCGAAGCAGTACTACCCAGTGGCAATAGCTGGAGACTTCAACGCCTGGGCAGTGGAATGGGGCAGCAAACACACCAACGCTCGAGGTAAAGAACTACTGGAAGCTTTTTCTACGTTAGATGTAGTATTGTTAAACAGCGGCGATGCGCCGACGTACACTAAAGGAGACGCAAGTTCTATTGTGGATCTTACTTTTGTCAGCAGCAGCCTCATCAGAGGAAACTACGACTGGAAGGTGATGGAGATCTACACGGCCAGCGATCACAATGCGATTCTCTGGGAAGTATCAAAGGACCAGAATCCTAGAAGACCGGCTAAGAAACTTGACATCGTTGGGTGGAAGGTGAAATCCTTTGACCCAGGTGCTCTAGTAGCTGCCCTAAATAGTGAACCGCTCACTACTGGATCTGCAGAAGAAATGACCAAGGACTTGATGAAGAGAGTGACCCAGGCTTGCGACACCTGCATGCCTCGTAAACGGGGCATGAACCAAAGACCTTCGGTGCACTGGTGGAACGAACACATCAGCTTCCTACGGAAAGAGTGTCTCAAGAAAAGAAGAATATCTCAGCGTGGTTATCGGCGGCCTGACTCAGCGGAACTAGTCGCAGAATACAAGAAAGCTCGTCGAGACTTAAACAAAGCCATCAAGGATAGCAAGACGAACTGCTGGAAAGACCTAATCAACGAGGTGGACAAAGACTTGTGGGGCAGACCTTACAAGGTAGTCATGGCAAACTTGAAATACCAGCCAATGCCGTCTCCTACGTGTCCTCAACTCCTACAGAAGATCGTGACTGCACTGTTTCCACGACAGCGCGTTTTCAACTACCTGTTGACACAAGACGAACTGAATGATATCCCACCTGTGACGAAAGAAGAACTGATGGAAGCTTGTAACCGCGTCGGGAATAATAAAGCGCCGGGATTGGACGGAATCCCTAATATTGCCTTGAAAACATCTATTAAAGCAACGCCAGCGTTATTCCTCGATGTCTACAACATCTGCTTGAAGGAAGGGATTTTTCCTCGGAAGTGGAAACAACAACGGCTGGTACTACTTCCTAAAGGAAAAAAGCCACCGGAAGAACCGTCATCTTATCGTCCACTCTGCATGTTGGATACAGCCGGTAAGATACTCGAACGTATAATCCACCAAAGGATAGAAGCAGTTGTCGATCCACTATTAGCAGACAATCAGTACGGATTTCGAAAAGGACGATCAACCCTGGACGCAATCAACCTGGTTGTCGGTATAGCCAAAGACGCAATCACCGGTACCAGATGGAAGGGTGGAACGAAGAAATATTGTCTGGTGGCAACCCTAGACATCAAAAATGCCTTCAACTCCGCCAACTGGGATCGCATCATGCAAGCTCTTCAAGAGATGAACGTACCAGGATATCTACGAAGGATAGTCGCTAGCTACTTCACGAATAGAGTCCTTAGATATGACACGAAGAATGGTCCAAAGGAGTATGATGTTACTGGAGGCGTCCCGCAGGGTTCTGTTCTCGGTCCACTTCTCTGGAATATCATGTACAACGGATTGCTGAGACTGAAACTACCAAGAAATGTCAAACTGGTAGCGTACGCGGACGACGTAGCCGTAGTAATCGTCGCCAAGCATATTGATGAGATAAATCATATGTTCACGATCACCTTTGAGCGAATTAACCAGTGGATGGACACAGTAAACCTACAACTGGCTAAACAGAAGACCGAGGCTGTACTTATCACTAGCAGAAAAGTGGTGGAAACGATCAATTTAAACGTCGGAGACCAAGAAATCACATCCCAACCATTCATTCGATATCTGGGAGTAATGCTCGATTCCCGACTTAACTTCAAACAACAAGTTGAACACGTGACCGCCAAAGCATCAGCAGTAGTGGCTAACCTAGTACGATTGATGCCCAACATCGGTGGCCCGAAGCAGACAAGGAGGTTATTGCTATCATCAGTAGTTACATCGGTCCTCACGTATGGGATATCCATTTGGTCCGACGCACTTGAGACCCAAGAATCATGGAGGAAAGCATGTCCGGTTTACCGACTGAGCGCGCTAAGAGTAGCCAGCGCCTTCCGAACAATATCAGAGGAAGCAGTGTGCGTCATTTCTGGAACTCTGCCGCTTAGAGTCTTAGCTAAAGAAAGACGGGCCCTTTACCATCGAAAGAGGTCAACTACACTGAGCGCTGAAGAACTAAGAACAGAAGAACGGCAGCACAGCATCTCGCGATGGCAACTTGAGTGGGACGCCGCAGCAAAAGGAAGATGGACACACCGCCTCATACCAAAGATCGACGTTTGGCTGAGCCGAAACCATGGTGAAGTCAACTATTACCTAACGCAGATGTTGTCAGGACATGGGTGCTTTCGAGAGTATCTGCACCGCTTTAAGCACGACGATTCTCCGGAGTGCCCGTCTTGTCCAGGGGTTATTGAGGACGCAAGGCACGTTTTCTTTGTGTGTCCACGTTTCGATCCTCAGCGTGAGGAGTTAGAGAGGATCCTGAACTGGAGAATCCAACCAGAGACAATAGTAGATGCAATGTTGTCGAATCAAACTGCTTGGAACGCTACAAGCACTTTTGCCACAGAAGTGCTTACAGAGCTGCGTTCCATTGAAAGCAAAAGAGCAAATGACAGAAACTAGAAGGAAGGAAAAATAACACCTTAGCCACCAGAAGGAATAGCGGTAGCTGGATCCTCCCCTCACGAAGTAATGCCTGACGGCGGTTTCCATGAGGGATTAGAGGAAAGAAGAAAAGGGGTTTAGGGTTTAGTGGGTAGGGGCGTTAGGGTCGAGTTTTAGTATGACACTGCGTCGAGTCGCCACATATCCAGGCCAAACAACTATGCCTGGAATCCGTAAAGGGATTCCCCCCCCTAAGAGAGAAAAAAAAAAAAAAAAAAAAAAAAAAAAAAACACACACACACACACACACATACAGACATAGTGACAACCTCGCGGAAATAGTCAGGGAAGCTTCCTAGGACCTCAAAACGTCAACATCCGTTGGAAACTCGATTTTCGACAAACGGGGAAAAACCAATAACTTCCCGAATTTTGAAAATTTTCAATTTTCTTAGCGGGAAGTTAAAAATTGCAATTTACCCCATTTGCATTGGAAGTCGCAAACAAACCATCTAATATTTCTCTGCTAACTGAACTAGATCCGAAGAAACTTTTGTGACGATTTTTGCGATGATGTCCAACAGTTAGCGCGCGCGTGTGTGTGTGTGTGTGTGTGTGTGTGTGTGTGTGTGTGTGTGTGTGTGTGTGTGTGTGTGTTTGTTCGAAGAACCTTATGATTGAAATTTCTAAATAAAGTTGTTTCTTTGTTATATCTTCTTGTCTCTTCGTTAATCAATACTAGTCACTAATAAGTTATTTTTTCCAAGAAATGACATTGAATGTTAGAAACAGATAACAATCGGTTGACTTGTTCAAGAGTTATAAACGAAAAAAAAAAAATAATTTTAAGAAGTGACTTACTCTCGACCATCCTTGCAACGTCCTGGAATTGGTTTATTTTTTCAAAAAACAGTTTTTTTGAAAATTAAAAATTGTAATATCGTGGAACAAATTCCATAAGGGCGTATACCGGTAAAAGTACCGGTAAAAAGGTGTGAGGGTGGATAAAATTTTTTTTTAGGACGACACATTTTGTTCGAAATATGCAGCAATGGAAGAAAATACTATTTTCCGCCTCTTAGTCTAGTCGAGAAGTGAGTTTCTTGAGAAAAATCTTACCAACACTCTTAAAAATATGGCGATTGTTGCATTGGATTCAGGATTTAATTCTGAGAAATGCGTATTTTTTAATTTCACCGCTATTAAAAATTTCATTTGTTATAAACAAAAAACGAAGAGACAAAAAGGGAGTATCCGTTTTTTAGCAATAACTTTAAAAATATTAAAGATATCTGAAACATGAAAAAAGATCCAAAAAGAGGAGAAAATTTAAGTAAAAAAATGTATCGACTCCCGGAGTTGCAGCTCCATTATTTATAATTTTAATTTAACGTTGAAAGTTAGGCTCCGCGCGGCCGTTTCGGTGCCTAGGCGTCCCGGCCAAGCAAAGTATGCAACACAAAATAATTTTTTTATAATATTTAATATTAATTTAAAAATCTAAATAAATTATAGTGTCATTTGGACACTTAAAGGAATACAGCCCCGCCAGAAAACAATTTTTAGCTTGATTTTTGTTTAAGTTATTCAATTTTTAATTAACTAATTTTTCGTAGACTTGAAGCGGTCAACAATTTCATCAACTTATAAATTGTTATAACTTCCAAACTATTAATGATCCGGTCTTTGACATTCAAGACGATCTTTTAGACAATTAATTAATTTATATAATAAATTTTTCATATGCTCGATATCTACTATGGTTCAATTTTTATAAACATTTGTTTATAAAAAAATGCATGACTTGAATTTTTAAATAATTATATCTCTTAAACTATTGAAGTTACGGCTTTTATGATTCAGGACAATTTTATAGAGTAATCATTGGACTACCCAAAAATTACTTTTTCATATTTTTAATTTCATTTGTTTATCATTTTTTTTTATTTATTCAAATTATTACGCGGTTAAGGGTACATTTTCTGGATTTTATCGTGATGTTTTTTTCATGTTTTTTTTTGTTGATTGAACTGTAAGCTTATCTATTTTATTTAAAAATTTTTTTTTTCTTCGTCGTGTTGGTAAGATTTTTCTCAAGAAACTTACTTCTTGACTGGACTGTCAATGGCATCCAGAGAGGGTCCCAAGATCCTTAACGGCGTATAATAAAAAAATTTTTAGGAATCGACGTTCTGTTGGCTGGAACGTGAAAAAATACAAGAAAAATCCCTCAAGTTAAATTTTGTTGGGACTTGGAACAACAATAGAATTTTCATTACAAAATTTTTTTTTAATTTCTGCACGTTTTAGGCACAAATATGACAATTCAGGATATCTTTCTCCGACCTTAAAAACTCGGAGATCTGATGAATAACTCGTACTCTTAAAATTGGATGGAAATTAATAACTCCATACTTTTCGAAATTATTTATTCAAAAAAGAAAAATTTTGTTTTTAAATAATTTATAAGTTCTCAGTTAAAAACTTTCATGCTCATATTTACACAATATTTTTCAATTCCGTTGAGCAGACCAAATCTATCACCATGTTCAAATGGTATCGCAGTTTAAAATTCTCAAAGTATATTATTCTTATGTCAACCTTTAACAGGGTGTCAATTGATCCGGAAAACAAAGAAAGCTTGAAAAAGTTAGTGAAACTTCTGAGAATTTTAATCTTAATCAGAGAAATTCGTAGTTCATTATTTTTTTAATTGAATATTTCTATATTAGAAAAAATTGTTCAAAAAGGTTTACAATAAATTATACCCGGGTAAAAAAACTTATATATAATTATATATACTTATATCTTATTATATATTACTTATATATTACTTAGATATAATTATATATGTTCATATCTAATTATATACAATTATATATAATTGGATGCAGTATTTTTTAATAATTATATACAATTACATATAATTATATATGATCATATGTAATTATATATGATTGGATGCAACATTTTTTAATATTTATATATAATCATATACAATTATTGTTATTATGAATATAATATATATATATATACATACATACATAAATACATATATAAACTTTTGAACCAATGCTATTTTTCCACATTACTCGATGAAATAAAACATATTATGACAAAATTTTTATAAAATTACAACATGAGACCGGCTACAATAGTTAGATTTCTAAAGAAATCTACCTAAAAATCAGCTAAGCTCAAAAAAATTTTTTCGAATTTATATGAATAATTTTCAGTTTTTCGAAATTTTGCTTTAAAAAATAGTTAAAATTTGAAAAAATTATTTTTTCTGCATAAAAATGTTTTTCCGGCAATAAAGAATCGATACAAAGGAAAAAAATTGAAAAAAAAATTTTTTTTAATGCAAATATACAGTTAACAATTTAAAAAAAATATGAGCTCTACGGGGATTCGATGTCCGAATTCAGGGAAGTGCGCGTGCGCCATTCCCCTTAGACCGTTGTCGGAGAATGATGGGGGAAATAATAATAATGTGAGCAAAATAATAACAATAGTCAGCGTCCAATCAGATTCTCGGAGTAATTTGTTTTTTCAACTTTTTTATAATTTTTTCTAAGTCTTAATTTACTTTTAAAAAATATGTTTCCACAATATAGGTATCAAACGATTCAGAATTTCATGAATCGTAAAGATATCCTATCGTGTAGGGGACTTTTTTTTGAAAAATTTTTATCTATTTGTTTAAAGAAATAATTTGTTAATAAAAAAAAATATGTTCCCACAATATAGGTATCAAACGATTCAAAATTTTATAAATCGTAAAGATATCCTATCGTGTAGGAAACTTTTTTAACTTCCCGCTAAGAAAATTGAAAATTTTCAAAAATCGAGGTTATTGTTTTCACTCCGTTTTTCGAAAATCGAGTTTCCATCAGATCTCGACGTTTGGAGGTCCTAGGAAGCTTCCCTGACTATTCCCGCGATGGTGTCTGTATGTATGTATGTATGTGTGTGTGTGTGTGTGTGTGTGTGTGTGTGTGTGTGTGTGTGTGTGTGTGTGTGTGTGTGTGTGTGTGTGTGTGTGTGTGTATGTAAACCTATCATAACTTTTGAATAGCTTAACCGATTTGATCACGGTTGGTGCCATTCGAAAGGGTTTGACCAAACTTAGATTTTGAATACAATTTGGATCGATTGGGACTGGTAGATTTTGAGAAATCTTAAGATAACTCCGAAAAAAAAAATTTTTAAAGATGATTTTTTTGAAATAACTTTTAAACAGCTCTACCGATCAATTCCAAAAACTAATCAGCTCTTACCATTGAAAAATCGCGTCGATCGCCACCAAGCCAGTCAAAATCGGTTGATTCGTTCGTGAGTTATCGTTGACGAAAGAAAACTGAAAAAAGTGTTTTTTCAGAATTACTTCGAAATTCCGCGTTCGATCAATTTAAACTTAAAGATTCTTCATGAGACCTAAAAACTGCGTCGAATGCCGCCAACCGCGTGAAAATCGGTTCATTCATTCAAAAGTTATTGTGGTTTGAAAATTAAAAAAATAGCGTTTTATTATACTTCTACCAGATTTTTGAGCTCGGAGAGCTCAAAATGATACGAAAATTATATTTTAGAGATCGAAGAGCTTAGAAACGTAATAAATGCAATTTTAAGCGCTTAAACATGGAATTAGCGGGAAGTTGCAGGGATGGCCTTTAGGGTCAACCGTTTTTCTAATTTTTTTGAATATTTTTATCTATTTGTTTAAACAAATAAGTTGTTAATAAAAAAAATTAGGAAAACGGTTGACCCTAAAGGCCATCCCTGCAACTTCCCGCTAATTCCGTTAATACCTGGCCGCTTTTTTGAGCTCTTCGAGCTCAAAAGTACAATCTGTGTGTTGTTTTAAGCTCTCCGAGCTCAAAAAGATACCTTTTCTATGCTTTTAAGCTCTTTGAGCTCAAAAGTCTGATAGAAGTTCTTCTTTTATAAATTATAAATTATAATAATAATAATAATAATAATTATTATTATTATTATTATTATTTATCATTAATAATTTTTATTACGGTTAATGCTTACTCGGAATTCCCAAATGCAAGTTAAATATAAATCACCACTGTGTCCCTGTAAAATGCCTTGATAGGCGCGCGGTAAATCTTTTGGCTCGGGTGCCTAAAGTACCGGGTTCGAGAACTTGGCAATGTTTTTTTTTTTTTTTTTCAAACAAAAATTTTTTTTATTTCGTTTTTTTAATACAAATTATTGTTATTACTTGTTTATTTTTTTTTTGCTTATAATTAAATATTTACACAAGCAAACGTATAAAATTTATTATTAAAATTGTAATTATTGTTTTATTGTTATTCTTACTATTATTATTATTATTGTTATCATTATTATTATTATTATTGTTATCATTATCATAATTATTATTGTTAATATTATGGTTAATAGTTAATGATAACTTGAAATTCCTAAACGCAATTTAAATATAAGTTACTACTCATTCTCAATAAGCTGCCTTGATAGGCACGTGGTAAATCTTTCGGCTTGGGTGCCTAAAGTACCGGGTTCGAGAACTCGGCAATGTTTTTTTTTTTTTTTTTTTTTCAAACAAATTTTTTTTAATTTTTTTTTTTTTTTTAATTTTTATAATTTTTTTTTTTATCTCTTTCCACGTCACCCATTGGGTAAGATAAAATGGTACGCACTTTTTTTAACGTGGTATCCCCAGTAGGTCTAATCCACGACAAAATCGAAAGAAACCTTCAAATCCAAGCATTTTAAAGATTGCACATAAATAATTAAAGCTAACCATTTGGTATAATAAATATATTCTAATCACAGCCAAAATATTGCATAAATATTTTAGAAATAAATTAATTCTACATTTAACCTATTCGATAAATTCGTAAACGTCCCAGTTTTCATCTGGGTTGTAAGCTTGCAAGCGAAGTTTTTCTTTTGATTTTGTGTCTTCCTTATTATATAAATTATTCGCGTCCATTTTCGAAAGATGTTCCCTATGTATATTTGCAGTGGTCGCACTGTCCCCCCTAGTCCTCATAGCTGTTTTCACGACGCAAAGTGAATTGAGTGTACTCGCGTCAAGACCATTCCTTTTTTTTGTTTTTACGTCTGGGATGAGTGAGAACGCTCTTTCAGCTGCAGCATTTGAATAAGGTAATGCCCTCACTATACCCAGCAATAAACGCAAACTATCGTACCGAAAACCACCATCAGAATTGGTAACAGAGCAAATTGCCATCCACATTTCATCAAATGACAATTTGCCCCATTCTTCCTTCTGAAGGTCATTTTCGTGATATAAGGATTGCCACTCGCGAGTAACACTTTCTTCGTCGGTAACACGCAAATGGCGACAAACGTTAATCACGAAAGCGAGTGTCTTGCTGCGATCCGAATAAAATAACGCGGGATATCTCTCGAATACCGTCAAACTTTTTAAAAACGGGTCATCGAACGGAAGTCTTTTGACGATTTGCTGTGCCGCAGTAACGTAGAACTGAAGGCATTTTTGACGGAATGTGTCGATTTCCACTTGTAGAGTCCCTTCAGAAAGTTTATTTTTTAAATATTCGTTGCAATCATGACCAACATCAATTTCGGATAAATCAAGCTGATTTGCGCCATTTTCGAATTTGATGTCACGAGCATATGCATCGAATATTTCTGGCTGCAACATAGCAGGTTTCAAAAATTTCTGTAGAATCTCCAGAAGCATCTTTTTTGAATAAGGCTGCAAGCAGTGAACTAAAGTTTTTTCATTTTGAAAAAAAGCTTTTAATTTATTGAAAAAATCTAGTGTGAAATGCAAAAAAAGCAGATATGCTTTTGTCAATGGCATTTTTAAAATTTCAAGAAGTTCATCTGCTTGTTTGCCTTTTTCGAAAGACTGTTCAGTTAAAAAAGCCATCAGTGTATCCCAATTTTTTAAAATTTTATCAATCGTGGAACGACGCGACAACCATCTTGTTTCAGCATATCGCGTTATTTTCAACGGACGATCCTGAAAAGTTTTTTGAAAATCGCGAAAGATGGCTGTTCTTTTGGGGCTAGCATTCAAAAATGATGCAATATTTTTTATGAAACTATTAATTTCATCTGGAATTAAAGCATATGCAGCGCTGGCACTTAACGCGAGAGAATGGCAAATACACGGTAGCGTTATAAGCTTGGGACAATTTTCCGTTAATAATTTACGAACTGATAAATGGTTGCCCATCATAACCGATGCGTTATCACTCGCGTAGCCAACTATGTTGGATAATGGAATTTGTTTCTTCCAAAGTTCATGCTTAAGCGACTTGAATAGCTCAGTGGCTGAACAGTCAGTCGCATCTAAATGAATTAATTGCAATAATTCAGTTCTAACTGTCAACATATTTGGCTCAATGTAACGCACCATGACCGCCATCCATTTATCGTTCGTACAATCCGAACTTTCATCTAAATGAATCGAAAAGTTATTATCGCGTAATACTTTACTAATATCGGTTTCAACTACGCCAAGAACATTTCCAATAAGTTTACCGACTTTAGTTTTACCGACCTTCATAGCCTGTAACACAGCTGGCTCTTTCCCTATCGTTTGAAATAAATTCAACATGTCCGACGCGATCGTTAACGAAATGTTATTTTCGGCAAAAAACGTCGCGAAACGAAGTTCAGCAATTTGTACTCTTTCTTTGAAATCAAATTCAGCATCACCATCAGCTGAATAAGATTCTGATTCAAGAGCACAAGCTGCTTCCTGAACAGACGCAGAAGGCATCGTATTCTGGACATTTGTCGATTCCTCGGTCAGTAAATGCATATTTTTTATATGCCCCCCTGATTTTGAATGCCGCAAGATTTCACTGCATCCGCACGACAGTGTGACTTTACACGCAACGCAAAAAAATTTCGCGGGGTCCGAAGGAATTTCCTTAACCCATTTACGCCACTCTGGGTAGCTATCGTACCATTGATGCTGAAAAATTTTGGCCAATCTTGGTTTTTTAATTGTAGGCTCAGCCATTATTAAAAAAATATAATGAATATAAAAAAAAATATTATTGAAAAAATTATCAAATTAAAAATTTACAAAAAATTAATTGAAACGAATCAATGATACGATTTCACCGAAAGAAAAAATCACGAGTCACGAATTGCCGATCAAAAAATCAATAAAACGCGTAAAAGAAATTTTAAATTTCACGAAAACCCGAACCACGCATTAAAAAAACCTAAATCACGGATCACACACTCCCGACCTACCGCACAAACAACCCTGACCTACGAAACACACAACACTAACGTACGGCATACACACGAATCTACACTCACCGATCACTCAATCCTGAAACGCGTCACACAATGCCGAATAATCCGTCACGCAATGAGAATAATTAATCACGAATCACACAATCCTTATCGACACACACAATACCAAGTCACTGGTCACACAACCCGAATAATCCACCGCAAACAGATAAATAATAAATTAAAAATCCTGAACCGCGTACTAAATTATTTTAGTAGAATAAGCGTACAAATATAAATAATGCTGTGAAGCGGGAAAGAATAGGAGTTACGGTAATTATTACGTGAAGCGTTCCACATTCACGTAACAGGATATTGGTAGGAAAGGATTGAGAAAGGAATATGAAGAGGATCATCTTAATGTGAGTTTATAGAATATGCGAGAAAAAGTTATTAGATAGCTCGGACTGGGATTCGAACCCAGAACCTTCCGAAGACATGTCGGCTACTCTACCATTTGAGCTATCCGGTCTATACTAAATTTCCTTTCGCTTATTCTTAGTTTATTTTTAGTTTTATTTTTAGTTCACCTCTATGTTAGAAATGAATAAAATGAAAAATTTCCAATTTTGCTTTTCATTCTCCATCGTTACTTTGCAAAAACAAATACTGTTTTTGAATAAATACTATGTAGAATATTATTTTTTAATTAGGTATTTAGCAGTAATGAATATTAAAGAATACATATGTTAAGTAAATATATTCTAATTTCAATTTCAATTTTTAATTTCTCACTTAGAAAATTGCAAATTTTCTAAAATCGAAAAGTTACATTGTTTCACATATATAACTATATTATTTAATTTTAAATATGCTTATCGTAAGATGGACGGTATGGCTTAATGTATATAGAATAAGCAAAAAAAATATGGTACAGGCCGGATAGCTCAAATGGTAGAGGAGCCGACTTGTCCTCGGGAGGTTCTGATTTCGAATCCCATTTCGCATTTTTACGGTAGATGTTCCGTAATATTTCGATGAAAAAACTGACCAAACAACTGAAAAATGCTGAAAAAATACGGCATTAATACTGTATAAGTGCGACATTTTTTCGGCATTTACAAAACCGCTAGGAAATATGTCGAAGTTGATGAAAATCAATCCTCTAGATTCGGAAATAGACTATCCACTATTTAAAAAGACTTGACTCCGAAAAAGAACCATTTAAAGTTACTTTTTTACATTAATTGTTATACATTTTGTATATGATATAAGAGATATATAAGCAATGATAAAAAAGTAACTTGAGCCCAAAGACACCATTTTGAAAAAAATGATTTTTTGAGTGAAGAGAAAAAATTCATGGGTCAAGAAATTATTCTTGGTTCAAGTTTTTTCTCTTGAATCAAGTTAAATTTTTTACCAGTGCAATTCTAACTTTCAAATTTCTTCAAAATAGTTTAAAAAGTTATTTTTAAAGATCCAAATCATAAAAAAATATTACGATCATAGTATTTAATTTTAACAAGTAATAGTACACTGTGTTTGTAGACCTATCAAATAACACGGGTCAACATGAAATTTGACTTTGATTGCAAAGCATTAAATTTCGGTAGTTTAGGTCGTAATAAGACGGAAAAAAAATATATGGCATGAAAAACTTTGCTTTTGTGCTTAGAAGACTGATTGAACGAAATTTTTAAAAATCTCGGATTTTAATTTTTGATTGAAAATAAAACTATTGAAATAAAAATGTTTATCATTTTTATTAAATTTTACTATCATATTAGCTCATAGAAAAGTGGAAAATAGCTTAAAAGTGCACACTTTTACTTTTTCTTTTATGTTCATAGCTACTTTCTCTCAATAAACCCCAAATATAGTCGCCCATCATATTTTCATTGTATTGGCCTTGATAGCGTTGTTCAAAATTCATGATGTCCTGATGGAAACGTTCTCGTTGCTCTTCGGAATAGGCTCCCATATTGTTTTTAAATTTATCCAAATGAGCATGCAGCATATGTACTTTTAATGACATCCTTCAACCCATGGCCTTAAAATTTGTAAGCATATCCTCAACCAACTTTTCGTAGTTTTCAGCTTTATTATTTCCTAAAATTCCAGAAACTACTGCTTTAAAACTGTTCCAACTTGCTTTTTGAGTACGATTCAGCAACGTTGGAAATTTTTCATCGGCGAAAATCTGTCTTATTTGCGGACCAACAAAAACCCCAGCTTTAACCTTTGCTTCCGATAACTTCGGAAAAAATTTTTTTAAGTATCCAAAAGCTTCTAAAGTTTCATCCAGTTTTTTAACAAATTGATTCATCAACCCTAACTTAATGTGCAAAGGCGGCATTAACACTTTTTCTGCTTCAACAATCGGCTCAAATTTGACGTTCTGTTTTCCGACACTCAATTCTGTTCTTACAGGCCATGACCGTTGAATATAGTGTTTAGAATCCGCTCTGCTATCCCACAAGCACAAATAACACGGATACTTTGTATATCCACCCTGTAGCCCCATTAAAAATCCCACCATTTTAAAATCTCCAATCAGCTCCCAGTTATACTCACGATACTTTACAGATTCAAGCAAAATTTTGACACTTTCATAATTTTCTTTAAGATGTACTGAGTGAGCAATTGGAAGAGACGGAAATTAATTTCCGTTGTGCAATAGAACTGCTTTTAAACTTTTTGTAGAGCTATCAATGAATAAACGCCATTCGCTAGGGACACAGGGTATGCCAATTGCTTCAAACATACCTTTAATGTCATTACAAAAACAAAGTCCATCTTCCTTCGTGAAAAACGTTGCAAACATTTCATGCCTAGTCCGCTGATCCGTGATCTTAACATCATCAAGCAAATTCCACTGTTTTAACCGAGAGCCTAGAAGCTCTGCTTTATTTTTTGGCAAATTTAAATCTCTAATTAGATCGTTAAAATCTTCTGAAGTAATGAGATAGTGTTTTGGTTGTTCAGGTGTAGGCAAAAACTTTTTATCGGAATTACTTTTATAAGAACTAAAAGATGAGCTACTTTTCTGCGATAATTTTTTTGGTGGCTCAGGTACTGGTCGTGTCAGGTCGTGAGCAATTGGAGCAGAAGAAGATTCGAGGTCAGGATATTCAATAGGTTTTGCATTTTTACCTCTACGTCTTTTACTCGGATTCACCATACAAAAGTAGCAGTCAGTAATATGGTCTTTTGGTTCTCGCCAAATCCTTGGTATTGCAAATTTCATAGACCTTTTCTCACCTCGATACCAACCTAAAAATATAAAAATAAAAATTAATATGTCTATTATTTTGGATTCATCGCTTAATTAAATAAAAATTGCATACCTTCCAAACACCTTTTACAATAACTACAAGCAACATGTGGAGCCCATGGCTTATCTTGATTCCGTACAGGACAGTCAAAATATGCTTCATAGGCTTCACAGAGAACGTGAGATGTCTTTAGTTCATATTTCACGTCTCGAACTTTAATAAATTGACCACATATAAAACAAAATGCATCAGCATCGTATTTGCACTTTCGTGACGACATTTTAAGTTATTCTGGGCTTGTAAATAACACCTGATGGTTGTTTATCACTCGGGTGCCATCTAGCGGCACAGTGTAAACGTTAATACCCCACTCTCACCGCGCAGTCTTTTTAAAAATATTAAAATCAATTAAAATTTATGAAAAAATTGAAAAATGAGTATTATTATTATAACTATCACAAAAGCAAACTTTATACCGAAAAAAAGGTATTTTCTTTTCGTTTTTGTGCATAACTAACTGGAAAATAATAGTATAAACTTTAGGACAAAGAACGAAAATTTTTTTGTAGAGTCGTGTAATAAATAATAATGACTTTAATAAACAATTTTAGAAAAAAGTTCTTCGGTAGCCTCCAGTACATCAGCGCCTCAATATAAATGCATTAGAGGTAATTTCAATGTGATTTATAATAATTTAAACAGAAATAAGAGTAATTAAAGACTAAAATTTTCCAATTCATTCTTAAAAGTAAAAGATAAGTATAAAATTTCGTAGTAAGAAACAAAATGACCTGAAACTGAAAAAGTTGAATTGTTGAAGTAATAAACAAATATTAAATTTTTAACTTCCAACTGAGAAAATTGAAACTACAAAAATTAGAAAGATATTGGTTTTACCCCGTTTAACGAAAGTCAAATTTTCATCAGATCTCGACGTTTTGAGGTACTAGAAAGCTTTCCTGACTATTCCCGCGGTGATGTCACTGGGTCTGTATGTGTGTGTGTGTTTTATTTTTTTTTTTTTTTTTTTTCCTTAGGGGGGGGGGAAATCCTTTTTACGGATTCTAGGCATAGTTGTTTGGCCTGGATATGTGGCGACTCGACGCAGCGTCATACTAAAACTCGACACTAACGCCCCTACCCACTAAACCCTAAACCCCTTTTCCTTCTTTCCTCTAATCCCTCATGGAAACCGCCGTCAGGCATTACTTCGTGAAGGGAGGATCTAGCTACTGCTCTTCCTTCTGGTGGCTAAGGTGTTAACTACCTTCCTTCTATCCGCTGCTATTTGCTCTTCTTCTTTCGGTGGAACGCAAGTCTTTAAGGACTTCTGTTGCAAACATGTTGGTAGCGTTCCAGGCAGCTTCTGATGACAACATTGCTTTCACTAGTGAATCTGGTAGTATTCTCTGGTTCAGGATCCTCTCCAGTTCTTTACGCTGTGGATCGAAACGAGGACATACAAAGAAGACGTGCTCCGCGTCTTCAGCAGCTCCTGGGCAGGACGGGCACTCCGAAGAGTCATCGTGCTTAAAGCGGTGTAGATACTCTCGAAAACATCCGTGTCCTGATAACATCTGCGTTAAATAATAGTTGATCTCACCGTGACTCCGGTTGAACCACACATCAACCCGAGGTATGAGACGGTACGTCCACCGACCCTTATCTGAAGCATTCCACTCTTGTTGCCATCTTGCGATGCTGTGTTGCCGTTCTTCGCTTCTAAGTTTTTCAGGGCTCAGTGTGGTTTACCTTTTTCGTTGATATAGGTTCCGTCTTTCCTCAGCTAGGACTCTGAGAGGCAGAGTACCGGAAATAACACACACTGCTTCCTCTGATATTGTGCAAAAAGCGCTAGCTACTCGTAGGGCACTCAGTCGATATACTGGTCCAGCCTTTCTCCATGATTCTTGCGTCTTTAATGCGTCGGCCCAAATGGATATTCCGTAAGTGAGCACCGATATGACTACTGATGACAATAATAGCCTCCTGCTCTGTTTTGGGCCTCCGACGTTCGGCATCAGTCGTGCGAGACTAGCCCTCACTATTGACGCTTTGGCACTGATATGTTCCACTTGCTGCTTGAAGTTGAGTCGGGCATCAAGCATCACTCCCAAATATCGGATATAAGGTTGTGATGTGATTTCTTGTTCGCCGACTTTCACCTTAATGATCTCTACCACTTTTCTGCTGGTAATAAGCACTGCCTCAGTCTTGTGTTGCGCCAGTTGCAGGTTCACTGCGTCCATCCACCGGTCAAGGCGCTCAAAAGTGAGATCGAACATATGGTTTATCTCGTCAAGATGTTTGGCAACAATCACTATGGCTACGTCATCTGCATATGCTACGAGTTTGACGTTTCTTGGCAGAGTTAGTCTTAATAGAACGTCATACATAATATTCCACATGAGCGGGCCTAGGACTGAACCTTGTGGTACACCTCCAGTAATATCATACTCCCTCGGACCGTTCTTCGTGTCATACTTCAAGACCCTATTTTCAAAGTAGCTTGTTACGATCTTAAGAAGGTATTCTGGTACATTCTTCTCTTGGAGGGCCTGCATGATGCATTCCCAATTGGCGGAGTTGAATGCGTTTCTGATGTCTAGGGTCGCCACCAGGCAATACTCTTTCGTTCCACCCTTCCATCTGGTTCCTGCGATTGCTTCCTTGGCCGTATCAACAACCAGTTTGATTGCGTCCAGGGTTGATCGTCCTTTCCGGAATCCATACTGATTGTCTGCCAGGAGTGGGTCGACTACTGCTTCAATTCTCTGGTGAATTATGCGTTCAAATATCTTACCCGCTGTATCTAGCATGCAAAGTGGGCGGTAAGATGACGGTTCATCCGGTGGTTTCTTCCCTTTAGGTAACAGTACCAATCGTTGCTGTTTCCACTTATGCGGGAAAGTCCCCTTCTTAAGGCATGAATTATAAACGTCTAGGAATAATGTTGGAGCTGCCTTTATGATGGTTTTCAAGGCTATATTAGGGATTCCGTCCAATCCCGGTGCTTTATTATTCCCTACACGGTTACAGGCCTCCAGCAGTTCTTCTTCAGTGACAGGTGGAGTGTCATCCAGTTCGCCTGGCGCGAACTGGTAATCGAAGTTGCGTTGCTGTGGGAATACTGCAGAGACGATTTTCTGGAGAAGTTGAGGACACGTAGGTGATAGCATTTGTTGTTTTTTTAGGTGGGTCATAACCACCTTATAAGGCCTACCCCACACGTCTTTATCCACCTCGTTGATGAGCTCTTTCCAGCATTGTCTCTTACTATCCTTGATAGCTTTGTTCAATGATCGACGGGCTTTTTTGTATTCTGCGACCAGCTCCGCAGAGTTAGGTCGTCGATAGCCACGCTGGGATATTCTTCTTTTTTTTAGACACTCTTTCCGAAGAACACTGATGTGGTCGTTCCACCAGTGCACTGCCGGGCGTTGGCTTATGCTGTGTTTCCGGACCATACTGGCGTCACAGGCCTGGACAACTCTTTTCATCAGGTCCTTGGTCATTTCTTCTGCGGATCCAGTAGTAATCGGTTCACTATTAAGGGCTATTACCAATGTGCTTGTGTCAAAAGGCTTCACTTTCCATCCAATGGTATTGAATGACTTGATTGGTCTTCTTGTATTCCGGTCATGTGATATTTCCCAGAGAATTGCCTTGTGGTCACTGGTTGTGTAGATATCAATCACCTTCCAGTCGTATTTCCCACTGATGAGGCTGCTGCTGACGAAAGTGAGATCTACGATAGAGCTTGCTTCTCCTTTAGTATAGGTTGTCGTATCACCACTGTTGAGCTGGACTACATCTAGTGTAGAGAAAGCTTCTAGGAGTGCTTTTCCTCGCGCATTTGTCTGCTTGCTGCCCCAGTCTACTGCCCAGGAGTTGAAGTCACCGGCAATCGCGACCGGATAGTGCTGCTTGGCGTCCTCGGTCAGTTTGTCCAAGAATTCAGTGAATTCAACAATGGATAGGCTAGGTGGTGCATAACAGCTGTAGAAACGGATGCCGTTTACTGTTGCTGCTACAAAGCCGGCATTATCATTGTTAACTACACTCTGGAAGGGATGCTTACCACAAGACCAGATGACAGCCTTGGTGGTTCTGTCAGATTCCCAAGGCTGGGTATTCAGGTATCTGTATGGCTCTGCTATCATTACTAAATCTAACTCTAGTTCTCTTGCTGTTTGCATAAGCAGATCATGTGCAGCTTCGCAATGGTTTAGGTTTAGCTGCAATATCTTCATGTCTGTTTGTTTGTTATCTTCTGGAGTGCCTCTTTAAATACTGGGCACCTGGATGCGCCGGCATGATGAGCCGAGTTCTCCGCACTTTGATCCGCGCATAATACACATTTCGCTGGGTTTTTGCATTCAGCAATCTTGTGTCCCTCTTGTCCGCACCTAATACATAGCTTAGACCGATCCACATTGCTCTTGCACTGGGATCCAAGATGTCCAAAGTGCCAGCACTTGAAACATTGGATTGGTCTCCTCGTAGCTCGGATTCGGCAGTTGGCCCAGCCGATCCGGACTTTACCGCTTCCTGTCAATATCTTCCGCGCTGCAGCTGCTGGTAGTGTCACAACAGCTGTCTGAGTACCTCTGTAGGCCTTATGAATCTTAATTGTCCCTAGTGGTATCTCGCAGGTTTCTCCGATTTCCGTTTGCAAGGCAGCCTGAATATCCTCCTTGGTTGTGGTACCGTCAAGATCTCGGATTTCGACGTCTTCCTGTGGCCCTTTGCAGATTACCTTTGCGTCTTCTTGGAGGATGTCCGCGATGGTCTTCTGTAAGGCTTGGCCTCGGTCAGCGCTCTTCCTCGAAAGCGTAATCAGCAAGCTCCCGGTCCTAGTTCTTTGGATCTTATCTACTGTAGTACGGACCTGTTCGTCAGGGACGTCCTGCTTTATTCGCTTCAGAATTTCAGCATACTTTGCCGTCTCTGCGGGGCGGATGATCAGTGCGTCCGGCCTGATCCGTTTGCGCGGTTCTTTCCGATCAGGCTCTGGCCTGGACTTCTTCGGCGGTTGCTTCTGGAGCTTTTCTACTGCTTGCTCTCTCTTGGACTTCCTTGACTGGACTTTTTGCCATTCATTCACCTCCTTTTTTCCGCCGTTCTGTGTAACTGCGTTTTTCGGGGGACTTGGTTTAAGGTCCTTCTTCTTCTTTGTACGGCTGGTCATTGAGTCTGGGGAATTTCGTTCTTTCTGTGTGTGTGTGTGTGTGTGTGTGTGTGTGTGTGTGTGTGTGTGTGTGACTGTGTGTGTGTGTGTGTGTGTGTGTGTGTGTGTGTGTGTGTGTGTGTGTGTGTGACTGTGTAAATCACTTATAACTTTTGAACGGCTCATCCAATTTGATCGAAATGAGCAGCGTTTCAAAGAGTTCCATTGCCCTTAGATTTCTAATACTAGTTTAAGGAATTTGACTTGATAAATTTTGAGAATTTTCAGAAATAAAATTTCCAAGAATTCGCTCTTTAGAATTCATTAAAGAACCTAAAAAACTGCGTTGAACGCCGTAAACCACGGGAAAATAGGTTGATTCATTCAAAAGTTATTACGCTTTAAAAATTCAAAAAATAGTGTTATATGAAATAGACGAGCTCGGATAACTCAAAATAAGGTAAATTACCCAGTACTTGAACACTCACAAAAATGGGACCTGTACTTGAACAGACTGTTCGAATTGTTATAATACAAAAATCCGTAAATTTATTATGACAATTATAAGTAATATAGGCATATTATAATTATTAAATGATACAGTAATTGATTTCTTTAAGTTTTTTCAATTATAAATAAGAACAATTATATTTTTATTAACTTAAAAGTTGACATGTCAAGAATCGCCGATAAATGCTATTTTTTTCATGAAAAAGGTACGAAATCGTAAACCGAACAATAAGTAAAAAAAACGGTATATTATTATTCTAAGTAAAAAAAATTGTACTATCTAATGAAATAGTCTTTTCTAAATAAGATTTTTATATTAAATTTTAGTGTTTAAATATACCTCCAAATTTTCAAAGCGGTACCCAGAACTTGAACAGGCTGGGACCGTATAATTTTAACAGCACTATAACCTCTAATAAGTTTATACACTAATAAAAAAATTGCCTTGACTCAAGAGCCAAACTCTTGAACCAAGAATTCCATTTTGAAGAAAATTATTTTCGTGAATCAAGAAAATAAATTCTTGAAGCAAGAAAATTTTCTTAGACCACGAATAATTTCTTAACTCAAGAATTTATTCTATTGACTTAAGAAAATTCTTTTATTCAAAATGGTATTCTTGGTTCAAGAGTTTGGCTTTTGGGTCAAGTCAATTTTTTTATCAGTGTAGACTAGTGATCAGCATTGTGATTTGTATTAATTACTGCAATTTAAATAAGTTTTATGACTAAAAATTAGTGTAGTTAAAAATAATTAAAAAAAATGTAGTTAAAAAATTAGATAAAAATATTTATTATTTTTAAATGAACATATTAAATATTCACAGTATTATTTTGAATATTATTCAATAAAATGTTATATTTTTTTTTGATATTTCAATAAAAAGTTGAAAATTTTTGCTGTTCCTATTGCCATATATTTTATTAGTTCAACTACTGCTCCCAGAGTGTTCAACTACTACGGCTTGTCAGAATTGATTGTTCAACTACTACTCCTTTTATAGTCTATTTTAAAAATATCAAAATATAAATAATCAATTATCTGCGTTATTTTGCACTTCAATCAATTCAAAATTGTTCATATATTCATGAAAATCACCAATTTGAACTAATAATTACAACTTCATATATTGAAAGTAGGGTCAAATAAGGTTTACTTTGAAACCTGTTCAACTGTCAAACTACTGGGTACTTTACCTTAACGTAAAACAGTGAATCTTTGAATTTAAATCGATCCAACAAAGAATTTCGAAGGAATTTGAAAAAAACACTTTTTTCGGTTTCCTTTCGACAACGATAATTTACGAACGAATCAACCGATTTCGATCGGGCTGGCGATGATCAACGTGATTTTTTTAAGTTAAGAGCTGATTAGTTTTTGGAATCGATCAGAAAAGCCGTTTAAAAGTAATTCCGAAAAAATTACGTTTCAAAAATTTTTTTTCCGTTGATTGTTTAAGATTTCTCAAAATCTACCGTTTCGAATCAGTCCAAATCGTATTCAAAATTAAAGTTCGGTCTAGCTCTTTCGAATGACGCCAACCACAATGAAATTGGTCAAGCCGTTCAAAAGTTATAAGAGGGTCACACACACAGATACAGACACACACACACACACACACACACACACACACACACACACACACACACGCACGCACACACACAGCATCCCTTCCAGAGTGTAGTTAATAATGATAATGCCGGCTTTGTAGCAGCAACAGTTAACGGCATCCGTTTCTACAGCTGTTATGCACCACCTAGCCTATCCATTGTTGAATTCACTGAATTGGACAAACTGACCGAGGACACAAAGCAGCATTATCCGGTCGCGATTGCCGGTGACTTCAACTCCTGGGCAGTAGACTGGGGCAGCAAGCAGATAAATGCGCGAGGAAAAGCACTCCTAGAAGCTTTCTCTACACTAGATGTAGTCGAGCTCAACAGTGGTGATACGCCAACCCATACTAAAGGAGAAGCAAGCTCTATCGTAGATCTCACTGTCGTCAGCAGCAGCCTCATCAGTGGGAAATACGACTGGAAGGTGATGGATATCTACACAACCAGTGACCACAAGGCAATTCTCTGGGAAATATCACATGACCGGAATACAAGAAGACCAATCATCATATATATATAGCCTATCATATATACAATAGCCCTTAATAGTGAACCGATTACTACTGGATCCGCAGAAGAAATGACCAAGGACCTGATGAAAAGAGTTGTCCAGGCCTGTGACGCCAGTATGGTCCGGAAACACAGCATAAGCCAACGCCCGGCAGTGCACTGGTGGAACGACCACATCAGTGTTCTTCGGAAAGAGTGTCTAAAGAAAAGAAGAATATCCCAGCGTGGCTATCGACGACCTAACTCTGCGGAGCTGGTCGCAGAATACAAAAAAGCCCGTTGATCATTGAACAAAGCCATCAAGGATAGTAAGAGACAATGCTGGAAAGAGCTCATCAACGAGGTGGATAAAGACGTGTGGGGTAGGCCTTATAAGGTAGTTATGACCCACCTAAAAAAACAACAAATGCCATCACCTACGTGTCCTCAACTTCTCCAGAAAATCGTCACTGCACTATTCCCACAGCAACGCAACTTCGATTACCAGTTGGCGCCAGGCGAACTGGATGACACTCCACCTGTCACTGAAGAAGAACTGTTGGAGGCCTGTAACCGTGTAGGGAATAATAAAGCGCCGGGATTGGACGGAATCCCTAATATAGCCTTGAAAACCATCATAAAGGCAGCTCCAACATTATTCCTAGACGTTTATAATTCATGCCTTAAGGAGGGGACTTTCCCGCATAAGTGGAAACAGCAACGATTGGTACTGTTACCTAAAGGGAAGAAACCACCGGATGATCCGTCATCTTACCGCCCACTTTGCATGCTAGATACAGCAGGTAAGATATTTGAACGCATAATTCACCAGAGAATTGAAGCAGTAGTCGACCCACTCCTGTCAGACAATCAGTATGGATTCCAGAAAGGACGATCAACCCTGGACGCAATCAAACTGGTTGTTGATACGACCAAGGAAGCAATCGCAGGAACCAGATAAACGGGTGGAGCGAAAGAGCATTGCCTGGTGGCGACCCTAGACATCAGAAACGCATTCAACTCCGCCAATTGGGAATGCATCATGCAGGCCCTCCAAGAGAAGAATGTACCAGAATACCTTCTTAAGATCGTAACAAGCTGTTTTGAAAATAGGGTCTTGAAGTATGACACGAAGAACGGTCCGAGGGAGTATGATATTACTGGAGGTGTACCACAAGGTTCAGTCCTAGGCCCGCTCCTGTGGAATATTATGTATGACGGTCTATTAAGACTAACTCTGCCAAGAAACGTCAAACTCGTAGCATATGCAGAAGACGTAGCCGTAGTGATTGTTGCCAAACACCTTGACGAGATAAACCATAAGTTCGATCTCACTTTTGAGCGCGTTAACCGGTGAATGGACGCAGTGAACCTGCAACTGGCGCAACACAAGACTGAGGCAGTGCTTATTACCAGCAGAAAAGTGGTAGAGACCATTAAACTAAAAATCGGCGAACAAGAAATCACATCACAACCTTATATCCGATATTTGGGAGTGATGCTTGATGCCCGACTCAACTTCAAGCAGCAAGTGGAGCATGTCAGTGCCAAAGCGTCAGTAGTGCGGGCCAGTCTCGCACGACTGATGCCGAACGTCGGAGGCCCAAAGCAGAGCAGGAGGCTATTACTGCCATCAGTAGTCACATCGGTGCTCACTTACGGAATATTCATTTGGGCCGACGCATTAAAAACGCAAGAATCATTGAGAAAGGTTGGACCAGTATATCGACTGAGTGCCCTACGAGTAGCTAGCGCTTTTCGCACAATATCAGAGGAAGCAGTGTGTGTTATTTCCGGTACTCTGCCTCTCAGAGTCCTAGCTGAGGAAAGACGGAACCTATATCAACGAAAAAGGTAAACCACATTGAGCCCTGAAAAACTTAGAAGCGAAGAACGGCAACACAGCATCGCAAGATGGCAACAAGAGTGGAATGCTTCAGATAAGGGTCGGTGGACGTACCGTCTCATACCTCGGGTTGATGTGTGGTTCAACCGGAGTCACGGTGAGATCAACTATTATTTAACGCAGATGTTATCAGGACACGGATGTTACCGGAAGTATCTCCACCGCTTTAAGCACGATGATACCCCAGAGTGCCCGTCCTGTCCAGGGGTCAATGAAGATGCGGAGCATGTCTTCTTTGTGTGTCCACGTTTCAACCAACAGCGCAATGAGTTAGAGAAGATTCTGAAGAAGAGAACCCAACCAGAGTCAATAGTAGAGGCAATGTTGTCGTCAGAAGCTGCCTGGAACACCACAAGCATTTTTGCTACAAAAGTGCTTACCGAGTTGCGATCCATTGAGAGGAAAGGAGCGAAAGACCGAATCTAGAAGGAAGAAATAACATCTTAGCCACCAGAAGGAAGAGCGGCAGCTTATTCCTCCCCCCGCGAAGAAATGCCTTACGGTAGTACCATGGGGGATCAGAGGATAGAAGAGAAAGGGGTTTAGGGTTTAGTGGGTAGGGGCGTCAGCGTCGAGTTTTAGTATGACGCTGCGTCGAGTCACCACATATCCAGGCCAACAGCTATGCCTAGAATCCGTAAAAAGGATTCCCTCCCCCCCAAAAAAAAAAAAAAAAAAAACACACACGCACACACACACATACACACACATGAACACACATGAACACACACGCACACACACACACACACACACACACACACACACACACACACACATACAGACTTATGGACATCATCGTAAAAATAGTCAGTAAAGCTTCTTAAGGCTTCAAAACGTCGAGATCTGTTGAAACCTCGATTTTTCCAAAACGGAGTAAAACCAAAATTTTCCGATTTTTCTAAAATCATTGATCTTCTTAGCGGGGAGTTAAAAATTTTACTTTTTATAAATTTTAAACTGCATGAAAAAACGGTAACCGAATGATTCTACAACCGTAATTTTAAATTTTTAACAGGAAGTTAAAAACAAATTTATTGTTATTTTCAGATTCAACAAGGAACGAAGAACCTGAAAATACAGGAGATATCATTAAAAAAAAATATAAATTATCGAGCATTAAAATATCTAGAAGTGACATCAAATTATTGAAGAAATGAATATTTTGAAATAAAATTATAATTAACTAAGCAATGATTAACAAGTCTTGTTATTGTATTGATTGATACTATCGTCTTGATAAAATATCGCGTTATACTGATAGAAAAGTTTTCTCGAGGGGTCTTATGGGCTCAAGCTAATTTCATAGGGACCATGATGTTAAAATTATAAAATTTAACGCGATATCCTGTAAATTTTCTAAAAATATCGCATAAGAATTAAAAAATTTTAGAAAGGGGCCTTATAGGCTCAATTTGATGTCATAGAGACTGTGACATGTCATTATAATAAAATTCAACGCAATATCCTGTAAAATATCTGAAAATATCCCGAAAAATCAATATATTCGAGAGAGGGGTCTTATGGACTTAAAATTAATTCAAAGTGTCCTTGACCTACCATCATTATATGATTTAAGGCGATATCCTATAAATTTTCTAAAAATATTTCATAAGAATTAAAATATTTTAGAAGGAACCTCATAGGCTCAACTTGATCTTATAGAGACTATGACATGTCATTATAATAAAAATCAACACGATATCCTGTCAAATATTTGTAAATATCCCAAAAAATCACAAGACTTAAGAGAGGGGCCTTATGGGCTCAATGTGATTACATAGTGACCGTGACCTGCCATTAGTATACGATTTAATGCGATATCCTGTAAAAGACCTGAATATATTCCTTAAAAACCAAGATATTTATGTGAGGGGCCTTATGGACACAAGATGACATAGAAATTACTCTCACTATGCGTAATTATGTGTTCAAATGCAATACCTTGTCTAATATCTGAAAATATCCCAAAAAATCAATATATTTCAGTGAGGGGCCTTATGGATTCAAGGTAATTACAAAGTGACCTTGACATGCCATTATTATATGATTTAACGCAATATTCTGTAAAAAATCTGTAAATACTTCATAGGAATCAAATTATTCCTGAGAGGGGCCTTATGGGCTCTAGCTGATCTCACAGGGACCATGGCATGTCATATTTATTAAATTTAACGCGATAACCTGTCAAATATTTGCAAATATCCCAACAAATCACAGTATTTCCGAGAGGGGCCTTATGGACTCAGGGTGATTACAAAGTGACCTTGACCTACCATCATTATATGATTTAACGCGATATCCTGTTCAAAATCAGTAAATATCTTGTAAGAACCAAGACATTCATGCAAGGGGCCTTATGGGCTCAATGTGATCACATAGTGACCGTGACCTGCCATTAGTATACGATTTAATGCGATATCGTGTAAAAAATCTGAATATATTCCTTAAAAACTAAGATATTTATGCGAGGGACCTTGTGGACACAAGATGACATAGAAATGACCCCCACTAGGCGTAATTATGTGTTTAAATGCAATACCCTGTCTAATATCTGAAAATATCCCAAAAAATCAATATATTTCAGTGAGGGGCCTTATGGACCCAAGGTGAGTACAAAGTGACCGTGATTTGCCGTTAGTATACGATTTAATGCGATATCGTGTAAAAAATCTGAATATATTCCTTAAAAACTAAGATATTTATGCGATGGGCCTTATGGACACAAGATGACATCGAAATAACCCCTACAAGGCGTAATTATGTGTTTAAACGCGATACTCTGTCAAATATCTGAAAATATCCGATAAGAATCCAAATATTTCAGAGAGGGGCCTTATGGGTCCATCGTGATTTGATAGTGACCTTAACTTGCCTTTAGTATAAGGTTTGCCTCAATATTCTGCAGAAAATTCTGACAATATCTCTTGAGAACTGCGGTATTTATGCGAGGGGCCTTATGGGCCCAATGTGACCCAGAAGTCAATGTAACTCGTTCTTATTTAAAGTTTCAGAGCAATATTTGTCGTAATATCCCACAATTTACGCCACGAACTCGACTATTTCTATAAAGGGTCTTACGGGCCCAAAATTATTTTAAAGTCACCTTTACCTTCTATCATTAAGAGTATCAATAAGCGATATCCTATCAATAATGAACAAAATTCTGTGAGACTTTAGAAGATACCTATGAAAGGGGCCTTATGGGCCTGAGTAGTATTTTTGTGTATATATTTCAGCCCTACAGTAATTATTTGAATCCTGTACAGTATATATAGCTAATAAATTCCCTAAGAGCTCATATATTTAAATATTGGGCCCTACTCGGGAGTATCCGGAGTCTTATACCATCATTTTCGTCGCCCGGTATGCTCTGGATATTAATTCCGTTCAATTCTCCTTACTTTTCTAATCTTACTCACACTGCCATCTATTGATTTGCATTGAAATCTACATTACCACTATTATATGTCGATAATAAGTAATTTCGATATTGTGGTCTTCGGGAAAATAAACCTCACCCTAATTATAATTATTGGTCGAAAGGTTATCTATAATTCTTTCGTCTTATCGCAATTTCGAGGAGTTAAAGTTTAATATTTCAATCATGATACTCTTTCCAAAATCCATTCGTTTTAAGAGCGACAAACTTTCTATAATTATTTCGAAGTGATATTAGGTCCGTCAGTTTTTAATCATTATTATTATTATATAATAAAACTAAGTTGATAAAATGTGCGTGCCAATAAAACTTAAAAAGGAGTCCCTGCACGATAAAGGGACTTATATAGTGTGATAGCCCTTTATCCCCCCTCGAACAAGAAAGTTCCCGTTTTAACCTAAAGGGCGTGTTTTTAAAGATAAAAGGGCTTTTCCAACCCTTCAATTTGGCAATTAAGTGTAGTGTCACCGTCTTTTGTCGAGTATTTGAACTTCTAATTAAGTAATTAGTTAACTTTAAAAATGTGAGACTATCATTGGTCTAAAATGGTCTAGATTGTTCCAGAAATTTCTGGAATGATCTAGAAAGCTTTAATATGTATACCATTGTTCAAATCGGTTGAGAATGTTCTAAAAAATTCTAAAATGATCTGAGAAGTTCTTAAATCTACGTTTGGATACTGATTGAATGAGAATGGTCCAGAAAATTCTAGAATGATATAGATAGTTCTAATATCTATGTTTAGATTCTGATCGAATGAAAATGTTCTAGAAAATTCTCGATTGAACCAGAAATGTCTAGAATGATCTGAGAAGTTCTAGAATGATATGGGGAGTTCTAAGATCTATGTTAAGATTCTATTCGACTGAGAATGTTCTAAAAAATTCTAAAATGATCTAAAAAATTCTACTATGATCTTGAGATTTCTAGAATGATCTGGGAAGTTCTAATCGGACGTTTAGATTTTAATCTAATGAGAATGTTTTGTAAATTTTTTGAATGGTCTGGAAAGTCCTAAAATCTACGTTTAAATTCTGATACACGCAAAAAAAAAAATTGGGGCTGCCAGATGATTTTCATGTGGTAGGCCTAATTTTTGCTTTGCGTGTAATGATTGCACATTGAAAGTTACAATGAACATTAGCTAGAATAATTACATGGATAAAAAGTGCATGCCAATTCGACAGAATTTAGAATCTGTGCAAGTTAAAACAATACTCTAATTAAATTTCAAGTCTAGATCTAAAAATGCTATTCTATAAAGCGCCCAGCGGAGCGGGCGAGTAATAGCTAGTTTAATTATAATTATTGGTCGAAAGGTTATCTATAATTCGTTCGTCTTATCGCAATTTCGAGGAGTTAAAGTTAAATATTTTAATCATGATACTCTTTTCAAAATCCATTCGTTTTAAGATAATGAAAGATAAATAAATGTAAATTTACTTGTTTCCAATAGTTTGCTGGGAAGTTGAGATGTTCCGGGGTTAGCAATAATTGAAGGTTGGACATTTTCCGTGTTTTCAACATTTGGTGGTGTTTCTATCGTTGATATAAAAAATTTTTTAGTGAATGATGTGTTAAAATTATTTTTGGAGTTGAAAAAATTTAACTAAGTATATTAGTAATTACACTAATTACTAATATTTAAATCTTTTCGTTTTGTTATAAGTAAAATATGTTTTCTAATATCATTATACTACTGCACTAAGAAAAAATACTTTAAAATAAATATTCTTTTAGAGTTATTTTTTTACGGATAAATATGAAAAAACATTTAAAACTAAATAAAAAAACAAATTAATAGTTTAACTTGAATTGAATAAAAATTATTTCAATCGATTCGACCTATTCTTCCAAATATTTGTTTCAAAATAATTTTCTTTTCTCAATAAACGGCAAATATTTCACAAATGTTGTTCTAATGTTAAATGTAATCCGACCAAAAACAGTTTCACTGTAAAAAAATCGCGCCAAGTCCACGTTCATAAGGCTATTAGGAAAAAAAAATTTTTTTTTCTTTACAAAAAGATACAAAATAAAAAAATTAAAAAATCCACGTAACCGATATGATTGTTTATGATTTTCGGAAATTAAAAAAAATCTTATTGTAAATTTAAAAATTAAAAAAAAAATTTTAGAACGTATTTAGTGTGCGTGGTTGCAAAATATTTTACTTTTAATGAAATTCGTAAAATCTATTTACTGGGACTTTAAAAAAATTGAAATACACAATGACGCACACCAAGTAAGTTCTAAAATTTTTTTTTTAATTTTTAAATTTACAATAAGATTTTTTTTAATTTCCGAAAATCATAAACAATCATATCGGTTACGTGGATTTTTTAATTTTTTTATTTTGTATCTTTTTGTAAAGAAAAAAAAATTTTTTTTTTTCCTAATAGTCTTATGAACGTGGACTTGGCGCGATTTTTTTACAGTGAAACTGTTTTTGTTCGGATTTTAGTATTTTTTGTAATTATAATGAAAATTTACAATTGGTACCAACTAAAATCTCGCGTTGGTAACATTTTTTACTGCAAACTATCCCCTTGAAGCTATGTAAGTAGTATGGGGCGCATCCTGCGAGACAGAACAAACCCCCACTCCGCGGCCACTGGCGCCAGACCTTTTCCTCACCCCTCAGCGGGGGTCATCTGAGTGTTGGGAGCGGATGTCTGGGTCTTTTGATTGACAGTTGTTAATATACTTGTGGAAAATGTGTTTTCTCGAATGTTTAGAGAAGTGTTGTCATGGCAGGGGGTAATTAAGATGTTAAGGATAGGTGAATGTGTGTTTTTTATGTTTAAAGATGTAGGTTGATGTTTGGGACCTGTTCCTCGTTATCTTGGCAGGGGGGTCTTGGTGTTTTCTTGAGCGGTGATGATTGGGTGGGGGGTGGGGGGGGGGATGTAGGAGGGGTATTTGCATGTATAAGGGAAAACATGTGGTCGTTTCGGCAGGGGGCCTTGGAGAAGTGTGACAGGTTCTTTGACAAGAGATTTTTTATCGTTTGGGAGGGGGAGGGGGGGGGGGAATGATGTGTTATTTCTCGAATTTGGAAAAATTTTAACTTTATTCTCTGTTATTACTTCTTGAGAGTAGAATTAATTTTTTAACTTCTGAAAACGATGGATCCCAACGTATCTGGTTTAAATGATTCGTTTGAAGAGCAGTGGTTTGGTGAAAATATTTTGCCTGAAATTTTCCCTGATTTTAATTGTTATTTAGGGGATATTAATGGTAAGTAAATATATAAATAATTTGTCTATTAGTTTTTTTTTGCAAAATAATATGCGCTAATTTTTGCTTCTTATTTAATTACATTTTATTTTTGAAAAAATGATTCAATTACAGATCCTGTATTGTGTTGTGATACACAATTAGGCAGTGATGATGCTAACTATGATGTTACGCAATGGCTAGAATCAAATGAACTTCCTGAAAATTTGCCCGTTTTAAATAACGACCCTTTTTTGACACTGCAAAACGATGAAATTCGACAAAATTTCTATGAAGGTATGTTTGATGATATAAAGATATTATTATAATTATTTTTATAAATATTTTATCTAATCAATGTGCTATCATCATTTTAAAGGTAACATTCAAGTTGGTGGGGGAAACGTACCCGCAGCAGAAATGGAAAATAACATTTTGGAAAACGTGGTAAATGAACTTAACGATATAGATCCGAATCAAGACGAAAACAGCGCTCTCGTACAACTCAATCACGGAAGACAGCGATTACCACGGTTTCTCATGAACAATTATTCTATGGAGTATCGCATTAGAGATCCACCGGTTGGTCAAAATTCTATTACTTGGACTATGCAAGCCTTTAGAGAGCTTTACGATATAATTATGACTGCTGGCAACGATAGGAATAATCGCTTCACGATGAATTTCAGTTTTGCAGGTATAGAGAATATGTCTGCGTATCAAAGATTACGGTAAATCGAAGGATATACATTCGATGATCTGTGGAATTTAGTTTCACAAATATCTCAAAGTGCCGGTGGTTTCAACGTAACGAACACTTTCCACATCAAGCTGTATGTTATCGAAAATCCTAGAGGTAGAATGTGGACCCCTGCTGTTGAATTAATAAGACCAAAAGGTGTAATGAAGTTATGCAATACAGATGAATATTGTTTACCTAGAGCACTGGTAACGGCAATAGCGGGTCAAAAGAAACTACTCAAAAAAGCATCAACGGGCCAACTGCAGGATGACTGGACAATTATACGCGATTATAGACGTTAAGCACAAAAAACTCGTGCAATAGAATTATCAAATTTGGCGGGTGTAGCGGTTCCTAAAGAAGGATGTGGGATTGATGAAATAAAATCTTTCCAAAATTATTTGAAATACCAGGGAATGGCTATGATAGTCTTTAGTGCTGAAAAGGATAATAGTGCGAAACAGTACCCAGTGGTTTTTGATGGAACCGTACAAGTGTTAAATCACTACGGAAGCGTAGCTGTTACGCTGCGAATTCTTTACTATTCACAGGTAAAGCATTTTGAGTATATACAAACAGTTAAGCGCTTACAATCTGCTAGATATTATTGTGAACCTTGCTTAGTGAAATATAAAAATCAATACAGTCACAAAAACTGCCCGTATTCTTGTAGCAAATGTTATACAAAAGGTGTTTGTGATACAACTCAATTTAAAATAACATGCGACAAGTGTAACCGTTTTTTTTATGGGCAACGTTGTTATTATAACCATTTAGTCAAAGGGTCATACGAGGGTAGAGACCAGACTGTGTGTGACAACGAACAGTTTTGTTTAAGTTGTAACAAAATTATATTTCCGAAAAAAACTTTACACATTTGTGGGAAAATTTTGTGCTCTACATGTAAGGAACTTTGTGAAGAAGGACATTTTTGTTTCATGACACCTGTGAAGATACCTCCATCAACCAATCAGAGTGTAAAATTCGTGTATTATGATCTTGAGACGCGTCAAGATGATAAACTTCATGGTAGTGAAAAGATGAACATTCATGTACCGAATTTATGCATCGCTCAACAAGTGTGCAATGTATGCTGTGATACTGATGACCTTGAGTTAGGTGAAAAACGCCCTTTATGTGATAGCTGTGGGATTTGTGAAACAGTTTTTCATGGTGAAGACTATGTAAAAAAATTTGTAGACTATGTTTTAGAACTAAGTAAACTCAAGACTTGTAAGAAAGTGGTATGTATAGCGCACAATGCTAAAGGTTTTGATGCACAATTTATCCTTACGGAGTTGTTCAATAGACAAATAAAGGATATCGATACTATAATGACGGGTACTAGTGTTACCTTGATTGAATTCAAGAATAAAAAAATTAAATTTATTGATAGTTTAAATTTTATCTCGGCACCATTGTCAGCTCTACCCAAATCATTCGGCTTCGAAGATAAAATGCGGAAAGGATATTTTCCTCATTTTTTCAACACCAGAGCCAATCAAGACTACATCGGTGTAATGCCAGACAAACAGTTCTACGGATTCAACTCTATGTCTGAGAAATCTGCACATCCAAAGAAGTCGGAAAAGGAAGAATTTCTCGAATGGTATGAAAATAGAGTAAATACAAATAATAATTTTAATTTTAAGGAGGAAATTCTCCATTATTGTAAATTAAATGTAAGTATTTTACGATTAGCATGTAGTAAATTTAGGAAGCTTATTCTTGATTGTGGTAATGTATGTCCTTTTACGGAATGTACAACAATTGCTTCGACCTGTATGTTGTTTTACAGGAGGAATTATTTAAAGGAGAAGCAGATTGGTATTTTACCACGGTCAGGATATAGGTTAGCAGATAATCAATCAAGGGTTGCGATTGAGTGGTTGACATGGCTAGAACATAGTCAAAATATTAAAATAATTCATGCACTACGTGGTCGTGAAATAATAATACCTGGTGGAATTAAACTCGACAGTTACAGAGAGGATGAAGACGGACAAAAGTTTGCATATCAGTTTCATGGTTGTTTTTGGCAAAGTTGTCCGAAATGCTTTAAATCAAACAGATCTCAACCAACATTTAAAAATAAAAACATCAAACATAGTAGTTATAATATTAGGTATGAAAATACCCAAATACAATCTCAAAAAATTGAGAGTAGTGAATATTATTTGATTGAGATCTGGGAATGTGAATTTAATCACGAAAAAAAAAACAATCCTGAGCTGCAGGCCTTTCTCGCGTCTTCTGAAGTTATTTCGATTCAAGCGCTTAACCCTAGAGATGCCTTTTTTGGTGGACGTACAGGTAATGCGAAAACATACTATGATGTAAAGCAAGATAAGAATGGTAAAGATATTGAAAAAATCAAGTATGTGGACGTATGTTCCTTATATCCATGGGTCTTAAAAAGAGGATATTTTCCGATAGGTCATCCAACGGTTTATGTCGGAAAAGAGTGTAATACCCTTTGCGTCAATAATGATATTTCAAAGGTAGAGGGATTAATTAAATGTAGAGTTTTGCCTCCGCGTAATTTATTTCACCCAGTACTTCCTTATAGAGCTCATGGAAAATCATTTTTTCCTCTATGTAAAGCCTGTTGTGATAATTTAGTTCAAGAGGAATGTTATCACAATTGTGTGTCAGAGAGGGAATCATATGGTACATGGGTATCTTGTGAGCTCCGTAAAGCAGTAGAAAAGGGATATATTATTCAGGAAATAGATGAGATTTGGTCTTATAACACTGTCCAGTATATTCCCGGGGATGATAATATTACGGGTCTGTTTGTTGAATACATTAATACTTTCTTGAAAATCAAACAAGAAGCTTCAGGATGGCCCGTTCATTGCATAGACGAACAATCGCGTCAAGAATATATTGATAATTATGAAGCTAGGGAGGGTATTACACTGGATACCAATAAAATCGCTAAAAACCCCGGTCTAAGATCTCTAGCTAAGTTATTTTTGAATTCATTTTGGGGTAAGTTTGAGCAACGTGAAAACATGAAAAAGAAATCAATTGTTAAAAATTACAACGAATTGATAGACTTAGCTTTCAACCCTGAGATTGAAGTAACATCACTACTACCAGTAAATGATGAAACTGTTTTTGTTTCCTGGCAAAATAATTCTGAGTGTTATTCACCATCTGATCGTGCTAACGTTGTAATTGCTGCTTTCACTACCGCTCAAGCGCGCCTTAAATTGTATGATTATTTAGATGTCTTGAATGAAAAAGTATTGTATTATGATAATGATTCGGTCATATACATAAGTGATGGCACTAATGATTTACCTACGGGGGATTTTTTGGGTGACCTAACAGATGAATTAGAAAGTTATGGAAAAGGTAGTTATATTTCTTCCTTTGTATCAGGAGGCCCAAAATTTTATTCTTACGTTGTTAAACATGAGGGTAAAACCAGTGAATGTTCTAAATTAAAAGGCGTTAAAATTAATGGGTCTACTGAAAAGTTAATTAATTATAATTCCATACGTTCTCTAGTAGTTAACCAGGAAAAAGAGTTTCTGGTATCCTATATAGGTATACGGAGAGATAATTACCACCAGGTCGTAACAAAGAAAGAAACGAAAATCATCAGAGTTACGGGCCCCAAAAGGCGTAGAGAAGGAGAGGCTGATACTTATCCTTATGGGTATAAAAAATCTCGTAACAACTAACTATGATTTTCGTTTCAATTTGTAAATATTTTTTCTAAACTTTTTTTTTGTAAACTTTTTTTTTTTTTTTTTTTTTTGTAATTTTTTTTTTGTAAATATTTTTTGTAAAATTTTTTGTAATTTTTTTTTGTAAAATTTTTATAAATATTTTTTTTATTATTATTTTTTTTTCATGTAAATATTATTGTAAGAATTGTCTGTAATTGATAAAACTTTTTTTTTTTTTTTTTTTTTTTTTTAAATAAAACTAATAAAAAAAGAAATTTGTTTTTCTTACTTAGATTAAGTTACTTTCTCCTATAAGTATCCTTGTAAGTTAAATTCTATTTCATAAGTCGAAATGGATCCAAGGTGGAAACATCCATTTACTTCAATCATTTGCGGACCAACAGGGTGTGGAAAAACTTTTTTTGTAAAGCGTTTTTTAAAAGAAATTAGGGAAATTTGTGATATCAATTTTAGTAAAGTTATATTTTGCTATGCTGAGTGGCAGAAGGGTTATACAGAGTACGATAAGACATTTGTTGAATTTCGCGAAGGTTTGCCTCAGCCTAGTGATTTCGATGATAATTTACCTAAGTTAGTAGTAATAGATGATTTAATGCGATAATCTTCAAATGGTGCTATTGTCGACTTATTTACTAAAGGTAGCCACCATAAAAATTTAAGTGTTATGTTTCTGTCACAAAATTTATTCCATCAAGGTAAAGGTCAGCGAGATATATCTTTGAACACAAACTATATTGTAGTATTTAAAAATCCCCGAGACAGAGCACAGATCTTTCACCTGGCTCGACAGGTATGTCCAGAAGACCCTAAGTTTTTACAAGAAGCTTATTTTTATGCTACATCAAAGGCACACGGATACCTGCTCTTAGATCTTAAACAATCTACACCAGAAAACTGTCGGTTTAGAACATGTATATTTCCATCGGATCAATATCATTATGTTTATATTCCTAAAAAAGTTAATGCTATAAAAACAGTTAACTCTTCTACTAATATACCAGTTGTTCGTTTGTAATGGCAGGAGAAGGATCTTCTCGCAACAATTCCGCACGTAGAGCTATTGGTCGTAAGAACGCAGCTCTACTCCAAGCTCTCGTATACGCCTCACCTAATCAACGTCGTGCTATACTTCGTCACGCCAACAAAGATTTAATTCAGGTTATTTGTGAGTGTTGTTTAAACATCTTACACGGAAATATCCCTTTAAAAGATTCTGAGAAAAAAACACTCTCTAAGTATAAAACTATCCTACGAAAATTAATTAATGAAAATAATAATATTTAAACAAAAAGGAAACTAATTAATCAGAAAGGAGAAGCATTTTTACCTATGCTGTTAGGCCCATGACTTGGTGCTTTAATATCTAACATTTTTTGAAAATATGGAACATGTGAAAAAGATGGTGCTTATTCCGTATGATGACATAGATAAATTGAAATCTGAAGTCAAAAATTTCAACCGAGAGTTAAATACTGTTGTTAACCATTATTTACCCACATCTCAAACCCCTGGTGATATACAATCTCGTTTGGATGCTGAATTGGCTAAAATTTTAAGCGTGAATTCATTCAATATTAATGATCATGCTAAATTGAAACAATACTCAGAAGTATTAAGACGTTATCTATTTTTTAAAAATAGAGAACACAATAACATTCCAGTGACAGAAAAAAAAGAAGTTGACAATAGTGAAGTTGTTCCTGATCTTACAGATTTTTCTAGCATTAATAATAATCAGAATATTAGTACCGCAGTGGCAGCAGATAATACTCAGCATAATAGATCATATCAAACTTCAGACATAATAACTGGTGTTCCGAAATCATATCAACCATTGGCTAAAAATATTCTACGACATATTGAGTGTGTAGATAGTGACAGGAGATTAAACTGGGACAATAAAGGAAGTGTTACTTTGGATGGGCGTAAAATACCTGGTGGTAATATAGTTGATCTCATAAACGATGCTGTACGTCACCGAAAATCAGTAAAAGCTACCGGTAGAAACTTTTTTGCTGCGTATTTACAAGAAATAAATACTCCCCGAGAGTTTGTAGGAAATAGTAGTTTCTGGAATAAAGATGTAGTAAATATAAAAAGACTACCTCTCAATACATCTACACCTAAACGTACAAATAAAAGTAATATTTCATCCGAAAACTCACAAAGTTTTCAATCTCCTGCAAATAGTACTTTACAGAGTGGTGGTAATAAAAAACAGATGTATAAAAATTCATTCAAATGGTTACTACTATAGAAGAAACTCTTAAAAAAGAGTATTACAATCCGTCTAATCCTGTATCATACTCCGGAGCACGTAATTTAGTGGGAAAATTCAAAAAAAAATATACCCGAAGAAAAAATAAATGAATGGTTAGCTGCGCAGGATACTTACACTAGACATAGACCTACACGGCGTAAATTTCCAAGGTTACATTATACTGTTTCAAATATAGATGATGTATGGGAGGCTGATCTTGTAGAAATAAAATCTTTAAAAATTTATAATGATGGTGTCTCATTTCTTCTTGTTGTAATAGATGTATTAAGTAAATATGTATGGGTTGAACCCTTACTAGATAAATCTGCCAAGTCTGTATTGCAAGGATTTAAAAATATTTTTGACCGAAGTAATGGACGTAAACCTTTCATGATCCAAACAAATAAAGGAAAGGAATTTGTAGCAGGTAGTGTACAAGAATACTTAAAATCAAAAGACATATACTTTAGAACTGCACGAAACCCCGATGTAAAAGCAAGTGTAGTAGAACGTGTTAACAGAACTTTGAAAGAACGAATGTGGCGCTATTTTAGTCATCGGAAAACTTATAAATACATTGATATTTTACAACAATTAGTTGGGGCTTATAATCATACAAAACATAGCTCGATAAGGATGGAGCCTGCATCAGTAAATTTAGATAACGCTGGGGAGGTGTTTCGTAATATTCAAAAACGATATCCTGTGATAAGACCTCGAAAAAAACTCTTTAAATATAAGGTGAATGATTATGTACGGATCAGTAAATATAAGTCTACGTTCGAGAAAGGTTATGAGGCTGGTTATACTGAAGAAATTTTTCAAGTTACAAAAACTAAACTACGTCAAAATATTCCTACTTATGAATTAAAAGATTTAAATGGTGAAGAAATTGATGGTTTTTTCTATGAACAAGAAATAGTGCGAGTGATTAAGGATCTTGAAAAAGAAGAATTTCTAATTGAAAAAATCATTAAAACCAAAGGAAAAGGAAAAAATAAACAATATTTTGTAAAGTGGCAGGGATATCCAGACAAATTCAATTCTTGGATTCTTGCATCAACAATATCAGAATGAATAAAACAGAGTTTCTTATGGTTTTACCAAGTGATAGTAGTATGAATTATTTTCCGGACAACACGGCAGCTCATTACACAACAATGCTACCAGATCACATTAAATTGGAAGAGCAATGGGTAGTAGGGCTAAAAGAAATACAGTTCCCTACAAGTTTTTTTCACATTCAGTCAAAAAAAGAAGGAGGGGTGTATTTAGTTAGCGCTGGCCCTGCCACCTATGGAGTTCCTGATATATATTCAGATTTTTACTTACCCAGAGGACATTATACAGACCTAAGGAAATTCATGTCAGTTTTGAATAACTTCCCTGATACTGCAGAACATTTTCACTTTAAATGAAATGATTCAGGATTTACCATTGTAAAAATAATTTGTAAACCTCCGAAATGTAAAGATACCAGTCATCGTCTTTTGTTATCTCCAACTTTATTAGATATTTTAGGTTTTAACCGCTATGATGATAGAACCAATCAAACAGACTTTCTTTTAGGTACAAAAGTCAGTGATAGTTATGAATATATAAATGTAAGTGAAAGACCCTTCAGTTTGACAAGAGGGATACCCGATAGATTTTTCATTTATTGCGATATTTGTGCTCCATATGTAACTGGAGACATAAATTCGTCGTTATTACGAGCAGTAACTTTAGAAACAAGTTTATATTCATACGGGATGACTGTCACCAATAATTACGGCTCTCCTAATTATATACCCATTATATCGAACTCTTTTAGAACAATGAGCCTTTTTTCTGAAGTACGAAAAATTACTCACTAGCGGCGCTAGTAGTTCGGTAGGGACAAACATTGTCAGAGCTCCATTTAATCACATAGTAAAGTGGACTTATAAAAAACATGTTTTTGACCGAAGACGACGTTCCTGAAGCAAAATTAAAATTTGCAACCGTAAAAGACAATAATGTTGTCACATTAAAACGTTGGTTTGCGTGCCGTAACTTAAAAGTTACCGGAAAAAAAAATGAATTAATTGACAGGTTAGTATACAAACTCTAGTAAAAAACTAGCGGTAAATTCAAACTGTAACAAGAGAAATTGAAAATAATTATAAATTTAAGATTTATTTTAGAGTGAAATATGAATGAAATATAAATGGTAATAAATAAACGTTATTATATGTAATAAATGAATACGATTAAGTAACAGACAGAGGTTATATGTCATTTTAATTTATATCCAATAACTGCACTAATAGAAGGATTTGTTTCTAGTTAAAAATATTTTTTAATATTTAACAAATCATTTATTAGAAACCACTTTTTAATCCTTAATGAATATTTCTTAGTATTTAAAAAGATTTATTAATATTCAATAAATGAACATCAGATTTATTAAAATACAAACAAATCATTTTAAATACTAAGAAATATTTGTTTAATACTAAAAGTGGTCTCTAATAAATGATTTGTTAACCATTAACAAATATTTTTGGTACAAATAAATCCTTCTATCAGTGTGTGAAAAAAATTTGCTATTCATTTTTTATTCATTTAATTAATTTCAAAAATAATTTTGAAAACATGTAATTGATGATTCTAAGTAATTAGTTTATTAGTTATTTAGAACTTTATAATTTCGTAATCTTTTATTGGAATCTAACCTCGTCGATATGAGGTTTTACAAATGGTATAAAAAACAGATTTTCTTCTGGATAGCGATTATCCGACGTACACTTTGCAAAACTACAATGTTTTGTTGGCATAGTGGTTATTAAAAAAATTTTTTTGTGTTTAAATATTATTTTTAAATAATAAAATAATATAGCGTAAATAACACTGTCTTAAATGAAAATATTTTATGTCTGTCCCTACTACGAGTGCTGCCTCTCGTGGCACGTTCGCTGTACTACTCTCAGGAAAAAGGCTCATTGAAATAGATATAAGAAATAATAATGGTGATCCTATGCCATTTGAGTACGGACCTTTGAACGTGACACTTCACTTTAAGAGAATTGATTAAAGAATGACTCATTATATTGAGTATTATAATACTCAAGCGGGTGGAGGTTATAAAGAAAAATATAATAGATTTGGCAAAGTTTATGTTGGTTCTTATCAACACGGTCATGGTATAGGTGCTTTTCTGGGAGGACTCTTTCGCAGAGTTGTCCCTTTTCTCGGTAAAGCGGCACGAGCTGTAGGAAAAGAGGCTCTTTATGCAGGTATGAATGTATTGAGTGATGTCACAACAGGGCAAATTCCTTTCAAATAATCATTGGAACACAGACTTACAGAAACAGGGATGCGACTTAAAAGAAAGGCATCAAAAAAATTGGATGATATGATGCGTGGGTCTGGGTATAAAAGTCAGCGAATACGTAGATTAACTCACAAAGTGCATAACCGCGGAAGAGTGCGGAAGCGTAGTAGTAAGAAAAAAAAGGCTACCAAAAAGAGGATAACTTCAAAACAAAATAAACGTAAAGTGAAAAAATCTAAGAAGCGTGACGTTTATGATATATTTAATTAATACAAAATGTCATTTTTACATTCTCACTCAGAGGAGTGTGCAAAATCAGAACTAGATTTATTCACACTACCTCCAACGCAAACAAGTATTGAAAAATCACAATGGACATATTACAACCCTATGGCATCTTTATCGGACGATACACCGATAGAATTTGTTATACCTGGACACGGTGAAGAATACATTGACTTATCACATACTATGATAAAAATTAAAGCAAAAATTGTACAAAGTGATGGTACAGCTGCTGAAAATGATGTTGTGGGTCCAATAAATAATTTTTTATATTCAATGTTTAATCAAGTAGATGTCTTTTTCAATCAAAAAATGATTTCACCACCTAATAATGCCTACGCTTATAGAGCTTATATTGAATCATGTTTAAATTATGGAGTCGATGCAAAAACTACTCATCTCAAAATGGCGTTGTGGAGTATGGATACATTAGGAGAATTTGATAGTGTAGAAAAGGATAAAAATAAGGGTCTAAAAGATAGAATGACATTCACAGCGAATGGAAAAGAGTTTGAAATGATGGGTCATTTACATTGTGATGTTTTTAATCAAGATAAATTTTTACTTAACGGAGTAGAAATGAGAATTCGTTTAGTTCGATCGAAAAATACATTTTGTCTTATGAATGGAAGTAAAAATAACTACAATGTCAAGATTTTGGAGGCTATGTTAATAACGAGAAGAGTGAAAATTAACCCGAGTATTTTAATAGCTCATGCAAGAACATTGGGTCAAACAACTGCAAAGTATCCGCTTACTAGAGTTGAAGTAAAATCGTTTGTTTTATCCAAAGGAATACTTGGAAATACTATCGATAATGTGGTATTAGGCCAATTACCTAAAAGAATAATAGTTGGTTTTGTGGACAATAGAGCATACAACGGTTCCAAAACACATAATCCTTTCAATTTTCAAACTTTTTCATTAAACTATCTTTGTTTATACATCGATGGCCAGCAAGTGTTGGGTAGGGCGCTACAGCCGGAATTTGGTAAAGATAATTACTCTGAGGTAGAAGCATATAACACCTTATTTAGTGGAACGGGTGTCCACTTCGGAAATATGGGGTCATGGATCACACGCTTAGATTATCAATATGGAAGTACTCTTTATGCTTTTGATTTAACACCAGACCTATCCGCAAATTTGGCTTCTCATTGGAATTTAGTTAAGAACGGAAGTCTCAGACTAGAAGTACGTTTTAATAAAGCTCTTGAAGTTAATGTAAACTGTATTACATACTTAGAGTTTGATAACATTTTGGAAATTGATTCATCACGACAGGTTATAGTGGATTATAATTAAAGAGAAAATAGTGTATACTTTGTATATAGTTACGGTCTATCATCCGCTTCCTTGATTATTGGACAAAATTATTACTAGTAGTTTTGACTAAAAGTATATAACTAAAAGTTTTAAGAAGATGAATCAGTATTCAGTGTGGTACCTCGCTGTACAGACAATTTTATGGACACTCTTCAATTAGTACGACTTTTACCTTATACCGATGCAACCGTTGGAGGAGTCTATCCCGCAGACAAGATCCCATGGATCTGGCCTAAACCGTGTTCAATCATTGTCAATACCGATGATCACACAAAACCGGGATCTCACTGGGTCGCATTCTTCATTAATAAACATAGAGATGGGACCTACTTTGACAGCTTTGGACGCCCACCAAGTGATCATAGATTTATTCAACGACTGCGTAGAAACTGTAAAAAATACCAATGGAACAAACAGCATTTACAAAATATTGGTTCTAATTATTGTGGTCAATATTGCATTGCTGTCTTGCATTGGCTTTCTAATAACAACTCCCTATCATCATTTTGTAAATTGTTTGATGGCAACACAGAACAAAACGACAGAATACTCTTAAAAATGTTTAAGAACATAGTTAGAAATAAGATTAATAATAAAAATAAATTAAAGAGACCCTTTAAAAATTTAACTGGTAGAGGTCTAGTATACAATCAAACAAGTGTTGATTAATATTTGAAAAATGTAATTTAGCAATTAAGAATATTTTTTGTAAACATAAATTATCTTTTAAAAAAATAAAAAATTAATATCTCAATAAAAAATTATTATTATTAATGAAAAAAAAACCTTATTCCTTCTAGTTTTTAATATATATATATTATTAAAGTTAGGAAAGCTAGTTCTTATTACTAATGAATGAAAAACAAAATTTATTTTCATTTTTTAATTGTAATGTTTATTGAGTTTCTACATTAGTGGGAACAGAAATACATACATACATGTTATTATTATTATTATTATTATTATTATTAATATTGTTATTATTATTATTATTACATATTTTTTCCAAACAGTTTAAACTTTTTGGTACAAGGTTCATTTGCACTTATTTGCGGTCCTCTTTTTTTTTCCCCCCGAACTTTGACGATTTTCTCAATTACTCTATTCATCTCCCGAGATAGGGGAGTCGTTCCTTTTTCTTTGGTTTCACAATCCTCTAATGTCAAATCAAAAATATCTTTTGACTCATCTTCCAAAGTTATCACTGGAACTGGTGTAATGACCGATGTCTCCTCTTCTTCACCCAATGTAACTATTGGTATAGATGTAATGGCTGAATTCTCCTCCGTCACCTCTGCATCCAAGTCGTTAATTTCTTGGGTTTCACTCAAATCTGAAATTATTAAATGAAACAATAAATATATGAATATATACATAAAATCTAATAAGAAAATAGCATAAAATATTATACATACCGATTCCTCTAATGAAGTAGGCCTCTAAAATACTGTAAATCAATTCGGATGATTTCTCCAGGATGAACTCTGAAAGTCCGCCTTGTCCTGAAAAATAAAAAAAAAAAACAGTTTATTACAAATTCAAAAATATTGCAATTATCATCAAAATTTTGATAGTTACCTTGATGCTGATATTCCATGATAAATGGGCTGATATTGATTTTCTGCTCCTCCGAATAATTGTTATTTATTGTTGAGACAATGTTTACGGCTGTCTCCTTTAAATAATCATCTAAATTTATGGGTAGAGTGTGAACTGTATCTTCTCTGATGAATTCTTCAGCTAACGTGAGAGCTGAAGTGAAGGACTTCTCTCCCGGAATTATTTGGATTGATGTAACCAAGGGACACTCGAGGACTCTGTGTGTCCAGTCATCCGCGCCAACCATAATTTGGCTATCGCTCACTCCACAGTCAAAACTATCATTATCAATATTATTGATTGATTCGCGAACAAACGCATCATACGCGTTTAAAAAACACTCGTCACTAGCGTCTTCCCAGCTATTGTCCATGTTTTTTTTTATAATAGAACACAAAACTCAAAAGGACTTTATACTCAAAAAGGAAGATTGAGAATGAGGTCGTTTTCCCAAAACAGTAAAAATTTCGTAAGCATCCCCTCTTCATCTTAGTTTTGGTCATCATATGGTATTTTCCCCTCAGCATGGTATAGCGTAGGAGGATAATATGGAAAATAATGAATTCCTACCCCCCAGAAATTATCTTTCCTTACATCCTTCACCGTCATTGGGTGTTCAACTATCCCAAAGTCTAGAGTAGGAGAGTTTTTCATCTCAATGATTTTTGTAGTGGGGTTGAATTGCATCAGAAAACTAAGATGATTCAAATCTATGGTTTTTGGTAATTTATCACAATGAGTCAAAATAAAAGCACATGTTAAACTACGTAGTGATGGGGGGTCTTGTCTCACTTTCCAGGATCCCTGCTGATAATAGTTTTCTCCTAGTTGCCATGGTATACATAATTGTGGAATTTCAATAGATTTTTCAAAGTGTCTCGATTCATCATCTACTAAAGCTAAAAACTTCCAATTTTTAATGTGCACTCCTGACTTGTCTGATTTACATAATTTACACTGATTTTTCTCCCTTGAGGTTTTTTGAATATGTATTTTGACAATGGTAAACTTGTACACTGCTGTATTTATTTTCAACTTCCACGTAATTATCCTACGTCTACGCTCTGTTAACACATCTTTTAGGTTTTTACCACATAATGGCTTTAAATTATAACCTTGGAAAGACATTTTTAGATAACAACAAGAATATAACTAGAAGGTTATACAAAATTCAAAATTTTCCCTAGGATCATAGCGTTCCCCCCTCTCTGTCATTATATAAGCATAATAAGCTGTATAATAATTGGTTTAGAATATCCCCTCTCCTCGTTAAAATACTATAAATAGTAGGTAGCTAGAGAATACATACCCCTTCCCTTTTTAAAGTTATTAGAACTATTCTGATACAATTAGTAATCAGTTTCATCTTGTAGCTCCTAACGCAACTATTGAAAATGGAAAGTCGCCAGTTTGTATATTTATCAAAAATAGTAGCATTGAATAAGTCACAAACCAAGCAAGTGTGTTGTGGTTTAAAGTATAGTGAAAATAATTTTTATCCTGTGGTTCAAATAATAGCTACTCATTCAAGAAGCCTAATTCAATTAAATTTAAACGAATGGAAGAAATTGTGTTCTTCATGTGATACATTTCCAAACTATTACCATGAAGAAGTAAACAGTAACTTTTATCGAAAGTTCTGTTCCATTCAGTGCGAAGACCTGAGAATTGACTTTTCTGAATTTAAACAACAGCGTTGTATTATATTAACTCATCAAGATACACGCATTTTCTTACTAGCCCAAACAACAAACACATTAAAACGCATCAATCAAAGTGTCAACCATTGGCTCGACCATCTTGAGCAGCTTCCTATTGGGGACTACATAAACTCCATAGAAGAAAATATATCAAGATATATTCTGAAAAATCTGGTGCCCAACGCCCGAGAAACACCAAACACAAATAAAATATTAAAATATTTTGAAAAACATTTTCTGGATTTATTCAAATATAACGAGAGGACTCCTTCAATTCACAGTAATCTTGGAGATCTTGGGTTTTCATTTTTCTGGGACTTGCTACACTACCATGAAGAATTTGTTCAAAAAATAGTACACAAAGTTGACAACCACCTGTCTCAACCCTACAGTCTGTATTATAACGCTAACGAAGGACAAGACACCTGCTATTAATATGGACACAATATTTTTACTATTATTATTATTATTACTATTGTCATTATTATCTGTAGTAATATTATTATTACTACGATTATTATGATTTCTTGATAAAAATATCTGTTTTTTATAAGGTTGTAGCTGTGTGCGAATTTAATAAATAAAAGAAAAAAAAAACAAAAATATTGTATACTTGTTATTAATTATTTAATTATATATTTTATATCAGATATAAATTTATCGTTGAAATCTAAATCTATAAAATCATTAAAACCTAAATTATAATAATAACTATCTAAATTACAATTTTGCTGTTCTTGCAACAAATAGTTAACCCATTGTTCATGCTTATCATCGCTTACAATATTAAATTTTTCAGTATACATTCTTCGTGATTGAATCTCACACTCTATTAAATACCATAAATTACAATCTGAATATTTCTTTCGCATATCATAGAAATGATAAGTTTTTACAATAGTTTTCATTTCACTATAATGCGCTTCACAGTATTGAAATTTTTTATGGCAAAAATTTTTACATTGAGAGTTATAAACATATGCTCGACATGGGTGTATAGGAAATACAATTTTATTATATAAATACGTAATCATCGTATTCCATTTATACATATACATAAAAAAAGTATTAATCCACATATTAAATCGAACTTAATTTAGTAAACAATAAGATTCTTACTATATCCACGTAATATGCTACCACGGATACAATTTTCTAGTATGACTTCTGGAGATCCTTGTCAAAGTACCTGGCACACTTCTCCAAGGCCCCCTGCCGAAACGACCACATGTTTTCCCTTATACATGTAAATACCCATCCTACATCCCCCCCCCCACTCAATCATCACCGCTCAAGAAAACACCAAGACCCCCCTGCCAAGATAACGAGGAACAGGTCCCAAACATCAACCTACATCTTTAAACATAAAAAACATACATTCACCTATCCTTAACATCTTAATTACCCCCTGCCATGACAACACTTCTCTAAACATTCGAGAAAACACATTTTCCACAAGTATATTAACAACTGTCAATCAAAAGACCCAGACATCCGCTCCCAACACTCAGATGACCCCCGCTGAGGGGTGAGGAAAAGGTCTGGCGCCAGTGGCCGCGGAGTGGGGGTTTGTTATGTCTCGCAGGATGCGCCCCATACTACTTATGTAGATATGCAGTTTATGTAGATATAATTCCAGTGCACCCTGGCGGCCGTAAATTTAAACTGTGAATTACTTTTTTTAACTGTACTTGCGTATTTATAGGAGGTTAACTACACATTTTTATTTTATCTAGTCTGTGGTGCTGACCTTTCTCCATAAAAAAAAAGTCAGGATCGAAATTTATGAGCGAGCTATAGTATGTGCTGATAAAATTTAATAATTTCAAGTAAATAAATTGTTACAAGTGAACATAATTAATTAATACGGTGAAATAAATTATGAATTACTGTTATGATAAACAAATTGGGTTAAAAAAAGTACCGTAGAATTAAATAAAATTTCGTAACCTCAAAAAACCGTTCTGCTTACAGTAAACATAGTCGGTAGTCTGGCGCTCCGTTTACAACGGATTTGAACGGAACTTGGCGCCAGATTCTACCGAATCTGTGGATTATTAAAATATGTATACTTAGTATAAATTTTTTCTGAATTTTGTTACAAAAAAAAAAATAGAATTTTTTACTGGTTTTTGATGACCTACTGATCTGTGAAACTCGTGGAAGTTTACGGACTGCAGCTGGTGATTTTTTTGGAATTTTAATCAGCGCACCTAAATTTATTAAAATCGTTAATCAACTCCATAATATTCCTGTGTAGCTTACATTAAGAATCAATTAAGGATGATTTTAGATGATAAAACCTTTTCAACTATACTACTCACAAAAATAAAGGGAATGGAAAAAAAATGAAAATTTTTCTTAGATATTTGACGAGCTCTATCCCAGCGGAAAATGGTCATATCGCAAAAATTAAAAATGCATTATAAAGCTCTAAGACTCTAGTTTTCAGATATTAAGGTCAAAATTTTTTAGGAATGACAGTTTTGACATGATCTTAAGAAATAGAGGGAAAAAAAAATTTTCCAAACTTTCGTTTTTTTTTGCTCTGCGGGCTTGGAAAAATTTTTTCAGACAAAGCTACCTTAAGGAACAGATAGCCCGTTTGTTCAGCTTCACTTTCATTTTTTATTTAGCTTGATACGATCATTTGAAGCAGAGATATTCGAGATTAAACAAAAAAGGATGCTTATGTCTTTAACCGTCAATATCTCTGCAACCAATATTCGTAGAGCAAAAAAAAAACAGTTTTGGAAATTGGAAGAAATTTACAATAAAATTCCATAAAAAAATTCTAAAAAAAAAAATCTTATCGATGTACGATACCAGTTTGAAAAAAGTGACATTTTCCCTTATTTTGGTTAATCGACTTTGTCTTAATATATGTTGAAGGGGAAGCTAGACATTGCAGGAATTGTTCCAAGCCCGTAAAGCGAAAAAAAAAGATCAAAAATTTGGAAAATTTTTTTTTCGCTCTATTTCTTCGGATCATGTCAAACCCGTCATTCCTAAAAAATTTTGACCTCAAGGTCTGAAAACTAGAGTCTTGGAGCTTTCTAATGCATTTTTGCGATACGACCATTTTCCGCTGGGATAGAGCCCGTTAAAAGTCTAAAAAAAAATTGCAATTTTTTTTATTGCCTTAATTATTGTGAGTAGTGTATTATTTTCAATCAGCAAGAAAATGAATTAGTTTTTAAAATTACATTGTATTGTATTATTTTATATTATATTGATTTTTTTAAAAATTCATTTTAATAGTAATTTACGCACCTTGGGAGAGAAGTAGGACATTCTAAGCCGTGTATAAAATTGCTCCCCGAGCCAAAGGCGAGGGTGGCAAACACGGGGATTAGGATATCCTACTTTTCTTGCAGGCGCGTATAATATGTTTCTTCATATCTATAACCAAAAGTTTAAATTTTGTGTCACTGTTTTTGCGAGAAGATTAGTGCAAATTTAAAACTGTTGATTTGTTTGCATATGTTTTCCCATAAAGGAAATGTCGCACTTTCTTTTCGCAAAACAGGGTAAAAAGTTTAAACTTTCGTTGCAGATCTGATGAAAAATATTTTTTGAATTTCGAAGTTGAGTAATAAATTATTAGAACATTTTTCTTTTATTTATCATATTACCCACAACGATGTATATATATTGTCTACTATTCTATTTTATATGCTTAAGCATTTATAAAGTTCGAAAAGAATAAAATACAATTTTCTATACCCATGTATATGGATGATTCTCTGTAAGGATGTTTTTTGCTGCCCAGGCATATTTTTCTTAAAAAAAATTGCTATTTTGTTACTAAAAAAAATTTATTACGAAAGTAAAAAAACATTTCTATCTGGAGCATTGAAAACTAAAATGAAATAAATTTTGGTTTTTTTGCTATAAATTCGTAAACCACCAAAGTATCAGTTCCCTGGGCTGTCCCACTTCCAAAATTAAAACTAAGATTTAATTTTAAGTTATTCGTCAATAATATATAATTTGGTCCATAATGTTTATAAACTTAATTAGTTAACTAACAATCTTCTTCAATAAAAAGAACCGAAAATTTATTTGTTTCATTAAATTCGCTTACACGACAAAATATCCACGTGACATGATATCCCCGATTGTGTCGCTAACTTGTCTATACGACAAATTTAACTATAAATTAATATTTGTTATTTACCGTAAGATGGACGGTGGTGTTTACTCAAGTCAGGTGTCTCGAATAGCTTAACTGGTAGAGCCTTTGGCGCGTAACCGAACGATCCGGGTTCGAGTCCCGGTCCGGGCTGTCCGAATTATATTTTTTCAGTTACCAAAAAATTCCTACTGAGTAAAAAAGGTCCCCCCCTCCCCCCTTTATCCTTTATTCACCCAATTCCCAAATTTGTCACGGACATTATGTCACTGATACAACATCGCGGAAGGTAACGTCCGGGGATCAATTGTCGGGGAACCATTAAATTCATTAAGCCAAAGTTTGTCCCAGGCATTTTAAGATCAGTCCCCTGCCAGAAGTTCAAAGTCAAAAAAAAATCCAGCGTGTTATTTTACCTTTTGTAAAGTTTATAAGGATCTAATTAGCCTTGATTTAATAATCGTAGGGCTGTTAGTGCTTTATCGCCATTTTATTTAGTGTCAAAGCACCGTTTGTGCTGGAAATATGTGTCTGGGCCACTTCAAAACTCAGTCCCCTGGCAGCTATTTTTATTTATAATTTATTTATAAAATTGGATCCATAAGTATTAATATTATTCTAATTAATGTAAACATTCATTGAGAACTTGAAAAGTTGAATGCATTGAAATAGTTTGCTTGACTTTTCTCAATTTGATAAAAAAAAAAACAGCCCCCTGGCAATCAGTCCCCTGTCATGTTATATGGCAAAAGATACACAAATATCGAAAAAGAAAAAAATTATTGTAGCCATTATTAATTTGTTTTTTAATAAAATCAAAAATAATTTGGTCGGACAATTTTGTACAGATTTATGACGTCCTTACAGAGAATCACCCATATAGAAATGCAAAAATTAAATAAAGAAAATCTTTGATATTAACTTTTTAAGTTCTATAAAAACTTGCAACAATATTTTCATTTCATTGTTCTATCTGAATTTTTTTGTATAAATTAAAAATAAAAAATCGTGTATATTTCTTAATAGCTTATCAACTAAAATTAACTTACTATCTTTAAGTGTTTCAACTGAAACAACATGCGGGACACCTCGAACTTTACCCTTGTCATTATCTTCCTTTTTATTTTCGTTATCTAAAGAAAATAAAAGTTTAAATAATTTAGAAATTTCCAACACTGATAGAAAAATTAATTTGATTGAAGAGAAACATTTTGGAGTTAAATTAATGTTACATTGGATAAAAAAAAATTTTTATAATGTAAGAAATTTCTTTTAAAATTGAAGAAACAATTAACTTTGTCCTCAATTCTGAAGAAAGGGAGACAATTCTGGAAAAAGTTTTCTCTGAGTACCTTTTTTTTTTTAAGTCAAAAATAATAAATTAGTTATCATGATGACTATACATGATGCGTCAATGAATATGTTCTTTCTTGTATGTATTAAATATTAATACAATTTAAGCTCGAGAATCTTACAAAATTTTTTAACGATGAATTTTCAATAGCTATTACGAAAGCTTAAATGTTTTACGCTATAAAGTTTGCAATACTTCGATAAAAATTTTCATATCAGCATAGAAAATGATTCATCTTATTACCAAAATAGCGTTTATGATTTTTTACTACCGATCTTAATAAAAATCTTGAACAAAAAATTTTTTTGTAAATATTTTACACTTTTTCTCATTGATTCCTCAATGGAATGGATACAAAAAAAATAAAATTAACAAACAATAATGTAAAATTTTAACTTAAAAATTTTCCATAAAAAATTTTTCGACGTAATGACGGAAAGTATTTAGTTAGATGCCCTTATTCTTTAAGTAACCTTTAACAACTTTCAATTAAATCTATGATTTGAGAAAAAGTAATTATTAACAACTTTTACATTTTCTGCAATAGAATATTATACAAAATCAGCATTTAATTGTAAATGAAGCCTCTTAATTTTTTGTCGAGACTTTTCTCTTTTAATCTTTTTAAAATGATAAATTTTTTAAATACTCCTACGAAGAAATGTACACTTCTCACAAAAATGAAGGGAGCAAGACAAAAATCTAAATTTTTGGGGGATTTTAAACAGGCTGTAACTTGTAGAAAAATGGTCGTACAGAAAATTAAAAAAAAAAGCAAATTGTAGCTCTATGTGTCTAGTTTTTGGATCTGAGTTTTAAAATTTTTTTTTCAAATTTTTTTTCGAGTAATCTTAAGAAAACCAACGAAAAAAAAATTTTCAAAATTTAATCTACTGACTTCGGTAATTAAAGACAAAATGATCTTTTGCCATTCAAACACTGATATCTCAGCGAGAAATGCTCGTATCGAAATTTTTAAGAAACCAAATTAAAGTTAAATAAACAAGTTATCTGGTCCATATGCAGGTTAAGTCAAAAAAAATTTTTCCAAGTCGATAGATTAAAAAAAAAAAAATTTTTGAAAATTTTTTTTTTTCGGTAGTTTTTTTAAGATTACTCGGAAAAAATTTTGGAAAAAAAATTTTAAAACTCAGATCCAAAAACTAGACACTTAAAGCTACAATTTCCTTTTTTTTTAATTTTCCGTACGACCATTTTTCTACAAGTTACAGCCTGTTAAAAATCACCCAAAAATTTAGATTTTTTTCTTGCTCCCTTCATTTTTGTGAGAAGTGTATACGCCACTGTGCATTATGAGATGTCCTGAAGTATCTGTCGAAACGATTACCACATAAACTTAGAAGATTTATGTTGCACAAAAAATGATGCATAAGAAATATCTCAGCACATACAAATTTTTTTATGTGAATGGATCATTATACTATACCATTATCATCGTCTATATCAGAATCATCGCTGGGAACTTCAAATTTTGGTGCTATTTTCCTGATTAGCTGACTAATATGATTGAGGAAAAAGTTTACTGATTTCGTTCTTTTGTCAACCTCATCCCATGAACGTCGAATTTCCCTCATTTTGATAAGTGTATTGCTGGCCAAAGTGTCTACTTTTTTTCCTTTTTCGATAGACTTTAATTTCCTTTCTCCGGATTCAAGATTTTGCTTAATATAAGCTTATGAATCAAAAGAAAAAATTTGATTAGTAGATGAATAGCATATACAAGTATCATACGTAGACATACATAGTAGGTTTTTTTAGACTATTTTTTTTTGTTTCAAATTGAAAATCTTTTCCAAAGCTTTACAAGATTTTCCATCAAAAATACATAGGAAATTTTATTTTTGTCAAATATCTACACAGAAAGAAAAAATTCTTGGCTCAAGAAAATTTTCGGGTGCCTGAAGGAAGACCGAAGCTGTGTTGGCCGAAGTAAAAATTTTTCTTGAAATTCTATTCTTGGTGGAAGTCATTTTTTCTTAATTCAAATTATTGCAAATACTTAATATAATTAATTTTTATATTTGATAAAGATTTTTAGATACTTTAGGGAAGCAGCGCCAACTACTTCAGCTGAGAAAAAATTTTCTCACCTTGAGAAAAATTTTCTCTTGAATATTTGATACCCATTTTATATTATTTAAGCGTGCAATTATACATATTGAATTTAAAAAAATGATTCAATATTATTTAATCTTTCCATTTGATATATTGATCAATAAAAATTGACTTCTATCGAGATATTTAATTTTTTGGAGCAAGAGAGAAATTTTCTCAAGACAAGAAAATTTACTTCTATCAAGAACTAAATTTTTTTGAGCAAGAGACTGAATTTTCTCGAAAGAAGATTTTCTTGACTTAAATAAATTTTCTTGGATCAAGACACGTATTTCTTAAAGCAAGAGAATTAATTTTGTTGGAATAAGTGAAATTTCCTGTCATAAAAAAATTTTTTTTTGCTCAAGAAAATAATTTGGAAGAAAAATATTTTCTTGGCTCAAGTGAACCTTTTTTTATGTGTATGACAAAATAAAACAAAGCATGATTAAGAGTAATGTGATAGTGTAAAAATATGCCTGAGAGACAGATATTTAAAAAATAAATCAAACCTTACGAGTATTTCAAATGGGAATTCATCCTACACTTATAGAACGTACTGATAATTGATACTACGGGCAGAAACTTCCAATTAATTTTTTTTTTTTAACAACAAATTTTCAGTTGGGGGTCAACGGTAAGCAGAAAGAAAATAAAACTAGTGCCACTAAAATTATAAGGAATACATAAGTTATGTTGGAGTAAGAAAAAATTTTTTTGACTCAAAAAAATATAGCTTCGGTCAAGAAATTTTGATATCAATCGAAAAATTTTCAGTTTTTTTTGGTTTAAAATAATTTACACTTGAGTCGATTTTTTTTTTCTTCTGTGTAAATAACCTACTACTTTATGCCTAAGCTACTATGTGCGTAAACATATGTGATATATAAATAGATAAATACTAACTAATTAGGTCTTTAGGGTTAGGCCTTTTTCTTAAATTACGGGTTAAATTGGAGTTGTAAGATTTAGAAAAGTTATCCGTGGTAAAATTTAATCCATATACACTGAACTCCTTAGAGCCTCGTTGCTTTAACCAATAATCATCATAATAATCTAATAAGGGTTCGAAAATTTTTTCATGTTTTTTTGATAATTTCTTTGTGAATTCCCTATATCCCTCAGTTATCCTTTCTTCTGGCAAATAAGCAATGGCCATAAGCCTTCTTAATTGTTTTCGAGCTTCAAGGTCACCCTTAATTTTCTTCCAAACTCCAAATTTTCCAGCATTTCTTTGGATAGCCTGTGGATGGAATGAGGAGTTGATAGATACAGGATAGGATGTGGAATTGACAAATTACAAGGATGATAGTATAAAAGAAAGAAGATTTAGAATAAAGATAGTTATCTTCACTATTTAAAAAAATTAAGAAATATTAAATACTCGATTACGCATTAACATGATGAATAATATACTAATTTTCATTTTTAATTTCCACTGGTGAATAAATGATAATTTAAAAAACTAAAAAACACGCTTTAATAGAAAATCGAACTAAAACATGGAAAATAAATTTTAATGAATTTTAAATAAGAATAGAATAATTAACGAAAAAATCTATTTTATTGTAGAAAAACGAAGGGTGCTTTTAAAGATATTTTCAAAGTAACTTTTAACAATATCTGTCAATTAAATATTTATAACAAATAGCAACGAGCACCCCACGCTTTTTTAAGATAAATAGTTATTTTCGATACGTATGCGCAAAGGCAGGGATTTTGACGGCTTGAAGTGACGTCACGAGTTTGAGGCTATGGCGCATTCTTATCAAGCCCGAGTTATTTATCTGGACGAGCGTAGCGAGTCCAGATATAGTACGAGGTCTTGATGAGAATGTATCATAGTCTCAAACGCGTGCCTTCACTCCAAGTTTGTCAGAATCTCTACCTTTGAGCATAAAGTATCGAACATAATTTTTTGTCATATCAATTGTGAAAGTTGGATTGAAAGAACCGTGGAAAAATGTCTTATCATTGTTTATTTTATTTAAAGTAATTGCCATAGTAGTTAAATTAGGTGGAGTTGATGTTTTTGTTAATAGTTCACTCATTTTTATTAACAACTTTATAATTTAAATACAAAGCCTGTCACACGAGATTAAATAGCCACGGATTAAATCTACGTATATGTTGAAGTCGTTTACAAGATTCGACTATAGCGTATTTTAGCAGCCGTGCAGAAATGAAGAGACAGATAGAGAGAGAGAGAAGTTACTTTTCGATACTAGTACGAGGTAAATTAACTAAACTATAGAGTCTCAGAAATCGTATTCTTTGCGCCCTCTGTGTGTTGCTTGAAAATCCAACTTTCACGGTTGATATGTCAGAAATACATTTTTTCGTTGTTAACACTATTCTTAATTAAAATTTTTTGAAATTTATTTTCCATTTTTAAGTTTAATTTTCTATTAAAACGTATTTTTTAGTTTCTTTTAAACTATTCTTTTTTTTTTTATCATTACAACATTCCACCATTTTAGCTACATTTGAAATCTATTCGATGTAACTTGTTGAAAAACTATAACACAAAATATTTTTATTCTCCCCGAAAAAACCGTCACGTCGAATGAAAATTATGTAATGCGAATTTTTCAGCGCGTCTCTTGATATTTGGAACTAAGATACAACCGGATATCGGATACTACATAAAAAATCGCAAATCCTGAAAAGGATAACGATACTTATTATTTAAAATATTGCATTGTCATCAATCCTTGATAAGTATGCGAAGTTTCAAATTATTCCGACTTTTTGAAATGTTCGAAAATGAACTTCTCAGATTTCGTACATACATACACAAAAAAAAAATGTTGTTGAATCAAGTATATAATTTTGAAGAACTTGATATTCTTGATTTGAGTAGAAAAATTCTTGATTTAAGGAAATTTTACTTGATTCAAGAATTTTTCATCTTGATTGAGGACAATTACTCTCTTCAAAATAATATTCTTGGTTCAATAATTTTTCTCTTGAATCAAGTTAATTTTTTTTTGTGTACATACATACTAAGCTAATAAAAGCGTGTTAAAATAAATGATTACATAAAATTAAGACGTTATCGGTTTCATCCTGTTTTCAAAACCAACTATTTATTATTTTTCAACATTTTTATACTTCTAGGAAGCTACTATGATAATTGAATACCTTCGAAGATGTCGCGGTGTCTGTTTGTATGTTTGTATAATATTCTGGACTGCTTAAAATCACGCTTTAAAGATAATATTCCAGTCAAATTAATATTGTATTGTTATATTTATTAATCAAATAATTTTTACGATACAAATAAATTTGTAATTATTTAAATAATTTTTTTCCCCTCGGAAGTCATACTTATATACAATGGAAATTTCCAAAAATAAAAAATAATCTTTAATACCCGTGAAAATTATTCCATTTGTTAAACGTCTATGCGAGATATAAATTAAAATAATTTTCATAATTTAACAGGATTAAAAATGATTAAAAATTTAATTATTTTCAATTATATCAAATCGTTTTGTTCAATAAAGGGCAGCATATTAAAACAGGTCTATAAAAACAAATATCACTTCACTTGACCGTATACGAAACGTACCAAATATCATATAAATACATCATAATCTACAGATTGTCGCATAAACAAAAATGTATTAAAATCTTCGATGTTTGTACCTATGCATTAAGAAATTATTGATAAATTATATAAAAATTGTCGATATCACACGTAAATAACTGAAAAATGATATGTTAGGTATTATCAGAAAATTTTTTTAAAGTTATGTAATGAAAATAACTATTTTATATATCATTTTCTTCCAAAATCGTGTCTAAAACACTATGTTTATGAGGAGTAAAACAAAAAAGCAGGAAAGGTAGTAATGATAGGTTTAGCTAAAAAATGAAAATAAAAAAAAATTAAATTGTAATCACAAATTAAATACGATGGAATATAATAACTACAGTGATAAATTTGTGTCTGAAGCATTTTAATTCATTTAAATTTTATTTCTTTCGTTAAAGTTATACAGCAAAATAATTTACATGAAAGTCGCAAGAATTAAATGAAATAAAATTCATTTATATTAATAAAATAAAAAATTTTAGAGACATTTTAGATCAGTTAAAGATACCTATTCATATATCAATTATGACTAGATAGAAATAAATGCGAACTGGTTTATAGACAGAAAGTTATAAAACAATTTCGAGACATTTCAAACTCTTAATTTATCACTTGGCTGATTTTGGGCCTGAAAAGTACTTAAATATCCGAACAAAAACAGTCTTACTGTAAAAAAACGCGCCAAGTCCACGTTTACAAAACTCATTTGAATAACATTCGAACTTTACAAAAAAAAATAATGCTCGTTTCAATAATTTTTTTTATTCTTTACAAAAAGATGTGAAATACAAAAAAAATACCAAGAAACCGTCATAATGTTGAAAATTTAAAAATTAAAAAAGAAAAATTTTTATCGTACTTGGCGCGCGTCATTGAGTAACCCAAATTTGTTCGGACGAATCACAACTCGAGAAAAAACAATTTTGCCTGAATATACTTATACATTAATATATCGATATAATTATGTATGGTTATATGTAACAATAACTTATATGTGTATATGGGCTATTATAAGTCAGGCTGATCAGATTATATATGATTTTGTATATAAATATACATAGACTGACATTAATCAAGTATGTACTTTGGTACAATTTTATATAAGTCGACATTTGGTTGTAAATACTTATATATATATATATATATATATATATATATATATATATATATATATATATATATATATATATATATATATATATATATATATATATATATATATATATAGGGTTTCAAGGGCTGAGCATATTACGCCGTACTTTAAGAGGCTGGGATGGTTGAAGTTGAGTGACAGGAGAAATTATTTCATGGCATGCCTTTTTTATAAAGAAATATGTATGGGCTATCGACAATTGTTCAGATGTAATTTGGAGTTTTTGCCGGTAGCTTTGCGGAGGGGTGATGTAAGGGAGGATTGTTTACGCCTGCCTAGATCTAATTGTCGGATATTTGAGAACTCTTTTCTTATCCGCGGGATACGCATTTGGAATGCGCTACCCCCAGAAGTAACTAAAGCTGAAAATTATGAACTGTTCCGTAGTGCGTGCTATAATTGTTATTTGCAAAAGTATTAATTTATGATATTGAGCTTTGATTGTCATTATTGTATGCTGCTGTGCCTTGAGTGATATTGAATGATATTAGTTTTGCTTAACTGTGATATTAGCAGGTTTTCTGGCAACTTGTCTCATATCTACCACGATTATAATTTATAATTTATAATTCACGTTATTATTTCATTATAATATGTTATTATTTTATTATTTTCAATTTATGTAATTACATGCTCTGTATTTTACACTGATTATAATGTATAATTATGATGGTCCTGAGGGAGCTAAGGCTCTAGGGTCAATAAAGTTTATTATCTATCTATCTATATATATATATATATATATATATGTTATGTCCAAGGGCGTTTTTTGAGCGGTAGCGTAAACGGTGGAGGTTTGGACTAACAGTTTAAAGAATACGCAACGGAGGTTTTAATTCCGTTGTTTTAATTATTTTTGTGTGACGTTTTCGATGTACGAATTTACCACGCCTTCGTTTGAGACTGTTCACGGATTTCTATTAGGAGTAGATGTACTTACTACTTGCTAGATTATTTCTGATTACCGGATCCGTGATCCCGGGGCTGCTGTTAGCGCCTTTTCCTTGAATGGGCCCTTCAATTGGTCCTTGCAGCGGATGGAGTTGGATGGATTTGGGCTGCTTACTTTAAGGGCTTCTTATTTTACGAAATGAATTGACTTGAACAAAATTTCACTTCTTTTGATATTTATTTTTATAAACACTAAAACTTTTACACTTTAACAAATTTTATTTAATCGAAATTTATATTAATGAATTTTATTAATTTGATTGAGCTAACGTCCTCCAGTCCCCCGTAGGGTAAAGTGCGCAAAACTAGCTTTTAAGAAATTTTGAATAAACTTAATGACCGGATTCTCGCCTAAGTGCAGAGCAAATTAGAACTTTGAGATTCCGGTTCTCTATGATTTATTTACTGGCCGAATTCTCGCCTAAGTGCAGGGCAAATTAGAAGTTTGAGAATACGACTCTCTAAATTTTATCTACTGACCGAGCTCTCGCCTAAGTGCAGGGCAAATTAGAACTTTGAGGGTCCGGTTCGTAGATATTAATAACTAATACGTTGCCTGCCGGTTGAACCGTGTCTGAACTCGTCTTAAGTGCAGCGCAAATTAAGATAAGGGACTTTTACAAGGCACGGGCCTGTCAAGTTAAACGCGGAAGTCGAATTAACTAACAAAGACCTGGTTTACACTTAAAACTATTACGTGGCCTGCCGGTTGAAACCGCGTCCAAACTTCCTTTAAGTGCGGAGCAAATTAAAGCAAAGGACTCTACAAGGCACGGGCCCGTCAGTTAAACGCGGAAGTCGAATTAACCAACTAAGACGTGGATTTGGCTGTTGATCGCCTTTTTATAAGCTCGCGGTGCTGAGATTGCAGAAGTCCCCGCTAGTCAACCAGCAGTCACGTAGCTTACATTTTTTTGTGGCTTTCGCGCATGGAGAAGTCTTCCATCTGCGCGGGTGATTTAAATTAAGAAAAAAAAATTGAAGTGGACATAACATTTCCCCGGAAAAGCGAGAGGCTAGTATAGTCTTTCGGTTTTCCTATGGCCACCTTCCCTATAAGCGAAAGCCACTTACAAATTTTTTTTGTTTAACTTAATATATCTTAATATAATAAAAATTAATGAGGAAAGTCATCTGGCGCGAATATTTAAATTTAATTTTATATTTTTACTTTGTATTGTATTATATGCTGACGGATGGTTAATCGCCTTCTTTGCTTCTCGAGTTCGCGAAGCCGTATTGGGTGTCAGTATTGTTTGAGTTGTGCTTGTTATTTAAGGTTTTGTGTTAGGAGATTCGAAAAAAAATTTTGTAAAATGTACGTGGTAAGGAAGTATTATCGAGGATATTTCATCACTTCCTTAAATTATGAGGGTTACGGTACTTAGTACCAAATGGCTATAGCTCTTTATGAGCAGAGGGTAAGTAAATATTCTTAGCTTAATTATATTCGGAAGAATTTATAGTTTCACGTGTATATAATTTTAAAAGTTTTTTTTTTTTTTTTTTTTCAGGATTTGAGAGAAGGCATTCGTATAGTGAAGCGTTTGGCGCGCCCTATAACGATTGAGGAGGCCTTTCAGCTTTTGTTTCGGGTACGTGATTTATTCAACGGGATGTTTGCTCCTGAGGTCGTTGGAGCGTTGATGTTTTTCGTTTGCCAGGACGTCCAGCACCCAAATAGCTCGGAGGAGTTCGTGTGTGTTCCTTTTGACGAGCAGTTAGAGCATTTGGGGATCGCCCTCATGGAGGCGATCTTCAAGGATTTGGTCACTGCCGCGTAAGGTGAGTTATCGTGATGAGTTATCAAAAATTTTATATATAAAAGGAAACATTTGCCAAATAATATAATAAAAAATTTTTTTTTTTTTTTTTTTTTTTTTTTTTTTTGAAGGTGTATCGTATGACATCGGTTGGCTCCGATTAGATGCTGACTCGACTCAAGTTGGATATTTCTATAAAAATTTTTTTTTTTTTTTTTTTGAAAGAGAAGCTTATTAAATAAAGAAATTTGAAAAAAAAAGGATGTGAAAATTTTCTTTTCTTTTGTTTCCTTTTCCCAAGAAAAATTTTTTTTTTTTTTTTTTTTTTTTTTTTTTTTTTTGACAAAGGGAAATTTTATATGGAACGGAAAGAAGGTAGGTTAAAATTTGATTATTTAGTCTTAACGTAGAGAGGGGGGGGGAGGGAGAGAAAAAAAATAAAAGTGAGTGTTTAGTGTGTATATGTGTATGTGTGTATGGGTAGTGTTAAGCATAAGAAGCGGCACAGTTATGGGCGTGGCTCATCGAGAAACGGTTGCGAGTGGGCTGATGTCGGTAAACTATCTTGTTTGCTTTAGCAGTTTCCTTATAATTATCGCTAGGTGACTCTCCTTGTTCTCTTACTTACTTTACTCGTATTTATTAAATATTGGTGAAAATTTGTTTGTTTAAATTCTAAAAGGATTTTATAGTTAAAAAAAAAATGTTATATGGTGACGTTAGCTCAGATTATAATCTGTTGATTATTATTTATGATTATTATTTAATAATTGAAATATAATTATTATAATTGTATGTGTATATAGGAAAGGAAGAGTTTTATAATATAATCTGATAAAATGTAAGGATTATAACAAAATATAGTAATAGTAATAATAAATGCAAAAGTAGTAATAATAATATGATAATAAACTATAATATAATAATATATATTTAATGTATATATACATCACTATATATAGTGATAGTATAACGAGAAGAAAAAAAAAAATAATTTTTATTATTTTTGGTTTTGCTGCTATTCTTATTCGTCCCCCCAAGGCCGAGGATAATTTTATCTTCGGTCTTGTTGGTCTGGGAGCGGCAAAAAAAAATTTTTTTTTTTTTTTTTTGGAAAAGAGGAAAAATTTTATTTTTTTTTTTTTTTTTATTTCTCCGCAAAGGAGCCATCGGTTTACATAGAAATTTACGGATGATCTTAACTCTAATGATTGTTGAAACGAAATTGATTTTCTAGAATGGTGATTTGTAGTCTTTTAATCGGAATGTTTTTGACTTCTTTGGGGTTTCGACGATTTTTGGAGGATTTTTGGTAGTTGTTTGTTCGGTGGTAGAGCATCCTTCATCGTTGTTATTGTGTTTTTCTGAGGTCGATTCGCTTTCTTCTGGTGGAGTTGACTTCTTTTCTTCGATTGTTTCTAATTGGATTACGACTGCTTTTTCATCTCTTTTAATACGATTGTTGTACTGGCGACGTCTGGATAAAAATCGGTTGATAGTTTTCTGTATAGCTATCCCTCCTATTATAAGTGATATTATTCCAATTGCTGATGCTGACCCAATAGTTATTTTTCGGTTGGATTCTTCTTTTTGGTAGTCAAGGGCTATTAGTGACATTTTTTCTTCATTTTCTTCAAGCCCTTGACCCCAAGGTTCAAATTCGTCGATTATCTTGGCTGGGTTCTGAATTTCCGTGAATGAGTTCATAGCTGCGTTGTTAATTTTTAAGCTCGAGTTTAATGTTTCTAGTGATAGGTTAAAACTCGGAGTGATGAGGTTTATTTTTGTCGATTCTCTCGCCATTCCTCGGATTATAAATCCGTTGCAGCTAACTTGGCATCCTTGTTGAACGTGTAACAACCCGGTTCCGTTGATTACGTTTCTTTCTGTTGTTTGTTTTGGACATATCCATTGGATATTTTCTTCTTTACACGTTGAGTACGCCCATGTGTTTTTCTCATTCATTTTTATCCAAGTCAGTTTACATTTTTCGATTATTCTTATGTTGCATTCTCTTAAGATTTCGGTGTGCGGGTCCATTAACAATTTCATTTCACAATCTATTTCACTTTTCACCTCGGTTGTCTTAGATGGGACGTCAGGCGGGCATGCCATGTCTGGTCCTATCGGCTTGCAGTTGTTTATGTAGTCCTGTCCAGCGAAGTAATATTCGTTAAACGACGGTTCTGACACGAGGTATTTTGATGTTGGTTGGATTGTTAATGTCGATATTTTATCTCCGATTTTTTCAGGCTTTGGGAGTAATTTAAGCTCGTATGCTAGCCATGGTGTTTGATCGAAGAGTGGTATTGTTATTATTATTAGGAAATATCCGTTTGTTTTTCCTGTTTCGATCGTATATACTTTGGCAAGTGTGTTGATATCCATATGATCCAGTGGTTGAGGTGGGTTAAGCGTCGGATGTTTTTTCATCATGTCAGCAGTTGCTTGGTGTAATTGTTTGGCTGACACGGTTAAATAAGTAAGCTTGCCCCATTTTGCGTCTTCTATTGCTTCTTCAGCGTTGTTGAGAGTTCTTAGGTGATTTGTCATCAAGTGAATGTGTTCGTCTCCTGCCATTGGGAATAGTTGGCTTTTTTCGAAATCGGATAATTGTTTATTTACTGATTGTTGCAGATATGTTGAAGTTCGGACTAGGTCCCTGATTCTTTCTGTTAAGTTGGTTTCATGTTTCAAGATTTCGTTTATTTCGCTTTTGATGATGTGAGTGTTGTTTTGAGATAGGTGTACTAGTTCTCTGTTATCTTGATATAATTTGTCTATTTCTTTCGTGATATGTTCTTTATCACTATAATCCATGGTCCCAAATAGTTTTCGTGCGATTGTTCCTACGAAGCCAAACCATGGAGCTCGTCTTTTGCGGTTGGTCTTGTCAATTTTTCCAAGTTGTGGATCTTCAAGATGTTGTCTCAATCGATGTTTTGCTTGTTCGATTTCGGCTTGTATTTCTTGATGACTATTAATTCTCAGGTATGACGAGCAGATGGAAGGCTTTAATTTTGCTGCGCATATTCCATAAGCTTCCCATATACTTTGATTGGAGTGTGGATGCAGATTTACTAGTTTCTCGATGTTGATGGAGGTGATTATTTGCCATTCTTCTCGTATCAGATGTATTTTCTTAAACGAATCGTACAGTAGGCCTGGATTTGTTTCCATTGGTTTTATTTGGACTTCTTCTGAACCCTTGGCCCGGTCTACTAATCCCAGGAAGATGAGTAATACGATGTTCATGTTGGATTGATTTTTTTTTGTTATATATCTGAAACAAACAACTTGGGTTTCTTTTTAGTCAAATTTTTCGCGGCTGGCTGGTTTAGCCTTGTTCGGGTGAAGTTATTTTCGTTTCCCATTTTCTTTTTCGATAATTAGATTTCCCATTTCGTTTATTTCAGTTATTCTGTACGGCCCGGTATAATAAAGGTCTAATTTATTTTTTCTCGGTTCCTTCAGCGTGTACACGAGATCTCCTACGTTAAATTTTGCCGGATGAATATGTTTGTCGAATCGTACTTTTGATTCGTGTTTTGCTTTAGTTAAATTTTCTGCGGATATTCTTTGAATTTCGGATATTCGGCTAATTAAATCTGCTAAATAATCATTGTATGATTCTATTTTACTGAAATCTGGAAACTGGGTTGGGCTACGAGCTTTTCTTCCGTACAAAATTTCGTAAGGTGTAAATTTTGTGGCTGTATGAACGGTTGTATTATAATTTAGCATGGCCATCGGAATATACCGATTCCAGTTGTTAAATTTATCTACATAGGCCCGGAGGTAATCGACTAAGGGCTGATGGGATCTCTCTAAGGATCCGTTCGATTGAGGGTAATAAGACGAAGTTGTTATTCTTTGAATTTTTAATGCTCTAGCGAGTTGTTGTATTAGTTTACTGGTAAATGAGGTGCCCTTATCTGATAGAATTACGCGGGGGCATCCGTAAAGAGCGATATAGTGATTTAATAAAGCATCTGCAACGGTGACTGCTCTGATATCGGGGAGAGGAACTGCTGCGGCTGCTTTAGAAAAATTATCTTGTATGGTTAAGATATGTAAGTTTCCGTCAGGAGTCATGGGCAGGGGTCCTACCGTGTCTATGCTAATTTTTTCGAAAGGTTCAAAGGGTGTGTCTGTAATAGACATCGGCTGTTTTATTTTTATTCGCGTGAGTTTATTTTTCTGGCATATTTCGCAGGCTCGGATGTAGTTATAAATGGTATCTTTCATTCCTGGCCAGTAGTATCTCTCGCGAATACGCCAATATGTTTTTACTACGCCTTTATGCCCACCTATTAAGCTATTATGATTTTCTTCGATTATTTTGTTCCTAAGGGATTCTTCCGGTACTTCAATATTGCCTTCGCATAACGTTATCGTTATTGGGCAGTCTCCTAATTCCTGTAATAAATATGCTTGGATGTCTAGATCGGAAAATTCGTCCCCCTGTTTCACACAGCGAAGCGAATGAATATCATGTTTGTGTACTGATTGACGAAGGTTTCTCAATCCTTCGATTAAGTCGATTGGATCTAATTTTTCAAAATGTTTTGTTTTGATGAATACCGTGAAAATTTTGCAACGACCTAACTTGGTGACGAATACATCTCCCTTTGAAGGTTTCGATGCATAGAGGTCATCGGCATTTATAAATTTTAAGTCACGGAGTAATTTTGCTACGGGTTTTATTATCTCACAATCGGCTGCTAGGAAGTGTACTAACAAGGAAACTCTCTCCGGTGTCCCGCTCCGATTTTGATGAAACTGAGATATGTTATTCTCCGTCGGAATCTAAGAGACACGTATTTTTTTTTATCTGCGGAAAAACATTTCTAGGGGGTGAAACTACCCCTCAAAGTTTAGCCTCCAAAGGGGTGTTTTTCAAGTTTCGCATACTTGCAGTTTAAATAATCGAATGGGACCAATTGCATAATTTTCAGGGTGGAAAATCATGAAAAATGCTTTTGGTTTTATAATAAAACAATGGATAGAACAAAAGTTATGAGGGTTGAAAATCACAAACTTTTTATAAAAAAAAAACTATTCGATGGATTTTAATGAAACCAACGGCAATCGGAAGAGGAAAAAAAAGTAGAGAATACGTCTTTCGGGGTTTTTCCGAAAATTAAGTTTAGGGGGTGAACATCCCTTAAGCATATCTACATTGACCACCAAGAAAATATCGTTTTTTATATTAATTTCGATATGAATTCATCAATAATAATTTGTTCGTACATTTCTAGCATTTAGAAAATAATAATAATATTATATCTTAATATTTTACTTACTTGTTTACTTCTCATCCCAAACTTTATTTTGTGTATCGGGACATCAAATATTATAAATGTCATGTAATGTGAATCTGTTTTGGAAAAAAAAGAAAAAAAAAATGCTTACAATATATGCTTTACTATAATCAAATTAAATTTAAAAATAATTTACAAATGATTTTTTACAAAAATATTTAATATTTCTGATGTTTATGAAATTTAATACTTAAATTCATCATTTTGTCATATGCAGATCTATTCAATATATGTTTTGCAATCGTGATGTTCATGAAAAAAATGTTGAAAACACAACGACTTTTTGCACCATGAACAGCGGATAATTGCTATATTTTGACAACCAGGAACCTCACAATGAGAATTGCATGATCCGTGAAATGCAAAATCCACAGGATTTTCGAACTCATCTGGTTTTACTTCTGTGTAGCCACTTTTGTACCACGAGTACTTGAATAAATTTATGTACCGAGGAGATGACAATTGGATATGTGTAAGTGATTGTAATTTTATAATGTTATTTCGTAAATGCAAGTTTATGTCCAAATTCATCAAAACTGTACGATCCGAAAAATATCGAACAAAATTTTTCCATACTCGGAATCCAAAAACATCAAGCGGTTGAATTTTCCCAGTTGTACCTTTTGGTAAGATCATTACTTCAGTATCTTTATTTGTTGATTTAACGCTTTGTACAACTTGAGGACAATGCCCAGTCCATGAGTCAATTAGTAATAAAGATTTTGGGCCCACATTTGGAAAAAACACCCTCTCCAACCAAATTTTGAAATGATCTGAAAATTAAAAAACATGAACTATTTGTATCAACAATAACTTATGCACAAACCAAAAAAAAAATAAAGAATAATTCGTACCTGATGTAAGTTTTCCTGATTTTGATGCTTCTATGTATACATTATGAGGTCTAAAAAGTGTTGTTTCAACTATTGGTCCAAATTTACCACTTGGTTCTTTTAGAACCAAAAAAAGTGGGGATAAAAGCTTTCCATCAGCGGATACAGTTGGTTGAACTGTGTAACTATGAGTAGTAGAAGTAACAGATTGTACAAGACATTCTACTTGCTTCTCTCCTTCAACAGCTAAAGTTCGACCGGAATGCATTTCCAACTGAAAACCACTTTGATCTGAATTATATACGTTTGCTAATTCATAAATTTTAATTTTTTGTTTACATTATTGACGAATTCCTCAGATTGCTGTTTTAATGATTTACTATCTTCAATGGTTTTGGACGTGATAAACTTATTTATTCTTCTTGATACGATGCGATGTGCTCTTTTGAATGACGTGATCCACTTTGTTGATGCTTTGAAACGGAAATCTTCCGCACCAATTTCTTTTTGAGCTTGTAAGGCCCATCTTTTTATGTCACAATCATGTACGATTAAACCTGCATCTATAGCTGCTTTGAAATTTTGTAATGTATATTCACAAATTCTTGCTAATTTTTCCTTATAAGTCCCTCCCTGATTTAAAGTATGAGCCCATCTTCGTAACTGTCGCACAGATTGTACCTTTCTAAATTTTTGTCTAACACTGTCTAAACTTAAATTTCTTTTTCTGCCACTACGCCAGTACTCGACGGCTTTCAATTTATATTCATAAGATAAATCTTCAACATCCTTAGTGCATTCGTCGATAGGTGTTTCTTGATCAACTAGTGCGTTTGCCCTCTCTTTATCTTCCACGACTTCCATCGTCCAATCTTTATATGGTTCTTGGAAATGCAAAGAACTTTCTTCGACCATTTCGACTCCGGAGTATTCGTTCATAGCATTGAGTAAAATATTTTCAAAACTTTCTTTGATTTGTATTTCTTCGTCATTTACTGGCGATTCTGGAATGTTCATGACTTGAAATGTTGTTAAGAGTAGTCTTATAACATTTATAGGATTGACTTTCATTTTGCTCTATGTACTAAAATAAAGATTTTCGTACAATTTTAAATTATTCACTTATTAAAAAAAAAAAAAAAAAAAACACACGATTATAATATTGAATTATAAAAGATGAAGTACATCGCAGTAACTAAACTAATCTCGAAATGATACATTTATTTATACTATGTTGTTTTTCACATTACTGACTCATATATACTAAAAATATAATTATCTCTTTTTTTGTATGAGATAACGATGAATGATTATTATGATTATAATAAATCATTATAAGCATTTTTTCTTTTTTTTTTTTTTCCAAAGTAGATTCACATTAAATGACATTTGTAATATTTGATGTCCCGATACACAAAATAAAGTTTGGGATGAGAAGTAAACAAGTAAGTAAAATATTAAGATATAATATTATTATTATTTTCTAAATGCTAGAAATGTACGAAAAAATTATTATTGATGAATTCATATCAAAATTAATATAAAAAACGATATTTTCTTGGTGGTCACTGTAGATATGCTTAAGGGATGTTCACCCCCTAAACTTAATTTTTCGGAAAAACCCTGAAAGACGTATTCTCTACTTTTTTTTCTTCTTCCGATTGCCGTTGGTTTCGTTGGAATCCATCGAATAGTTTTTTTTTTATAAAAGTTTTGTGATTTTTAACCCTCATAACTTTTGTTCTATCCATTGTTTTATTATAAAACCAAAAGCATTTTTCATGATTTTCCACCCTGAAAATTATGCAATTGGTCCCATTTGATTATTTGAACTGCAAGTATGCGAAACTTGAAAAACACCCCTTTGGAGGCTAACTTTTGAGGGGTAGTTTCACCCCCTAGAAATGTTTTTCCGCAGATAAAAAAAAATACGTGTCTCTTAGATTTCGACGGAGAATAACATATCTCAGTTTCATCAAAATCGGAGGGGGACACCGGAGAGAGTTTCCTTGTAAGTGGTCTCGCGCGTAAGTGAGCCCATCACGGCAAATAGAAAATTTTATTTTGATTTCGGACCCTTTTGGCGGTATACTTTCGTCTGAACTCGAGGGTGAAGATATTCTTGGTCGATGGCGCCTTTCAGCAAAAATATCTTCAGCCTCTTCGAAAGTTGTAGGGTCATAGGCGACAAAGGGTGGTCCCAATCGGTGGTTTCCTACGTCATCCCCCACTGTTTTATTCCCACTTGTAGTTGTTTCGCGTCTATTTTTATCGGAATCGCTAGATTTTTCAGAGCTGGATTTTACTGAATTACTGCGTGATTGAACAATTTTATTATTAGTCTGTGGATTATTTTGTTCCGATTCTGTTTCGTTAGGTGTGTTATTGGGGTTGGCCCATTCGGTTTCGGCCCTTTCGTTTATGGCTTCACCGTTTTCATCTACGATTTGCCCACTAGCATGGTCATAATGGATTCCCATGGCCGCTAATTCATCGGGAATGAGGACTCTTCCGAAGATTGGAGTTCGGGGTTCCGGACCGTCTCCTAAATATCCGATGAACCGAGATCGATTTACGTTCTGAGGGGTTAAATTATTTTTGTTTCTTGTATCTATGTCGTCGACCGGAGTCGGAGGTTTTAAGATGATGGGAGGCTCTGTTTCGCTGTGATCTTCGATTCCTTCGGTTTCTTCTGGACTGATATTGCTGCTTGATCCTTCTTCGAACTGGTCGCTGTTATCTCTCAGAAATTCGTCGACGTTAATTTCGGGTATTATATCATCATTTAACGAGTCTTCTTCATTTCGCCAGAGAGTTGGGTGTTTGTCTAAGGACTCACGAATTGTTCTTGCGGTTTCCGAGTTCGTTCGTTTTATTTCGGCATACTCTTGGGGAGTGTAATTAGATATTGCTTCTTCTCTACGGATTCTTTCTAGTGCTCTCTCTGTGTAGACATTTTCCGTTGGAGGTCGTCTTTTGAGGAGTTCGTCAAACATTTTTACTAGTTCCTGGGTTTTTCGCCGTTGTTTTTGTGGAATGATCTTATTGCTGTTCTTTTCGGCTTCTTCTTCCTTCTCTGCTTCGTCGTCCCCCTCTTGGCCTATATCTGGTGTTTGGTTACTCGTACCTGGTCCTGGAAGGAAAACTTCGTCGTCCCTCTCTTCTTCATTTCTGGTTTCTTGAGACTTCGGATCTTCTGAAGTTAGGTCGAGATCGCTGGTCTCGTGATAATTCACCTTTGGTGGGACTCGCGTTTTTCCCATTTCTCTTTTTCTAAGTCGAGAGGCAATTGTCTCTCTTACTTCAGGAGCGCTGTTGACTCGTGGTCGATTTTTAGATTCGATAGGGCGACCGGGGCGTTTGACCGATTGGATCGCCTCTTCGTCCGAGAGATCTTTATTTAATCTTTTTGGTTTTGTCAATGCAGAGATTGGTAATGCTATCGAATGATTTTCGGTAATATCGTTTGTTGGGTGTTCTCGAGGTTCATGACGTCCTTCTGGGTTATACGAGAGCCCTTCCGCGTATTGTTCCGTGATTTTACGACGGACTACGACGTTAAATTTGTATCTGCTTAAATGAGAGCGCCATTTAGCTTGTCTTTCGGTGATAGTTACACTATCTCTTAGCCAGGTGATACAAGGGCTACTAGTTATTAAAGTAAAATGTTTTTGAAGGTACGGTCGGAACTGTTGAATCGCGTATATTACCGCGAGACATTGTTTTTCTACGTCTGTATATCGGGTTTCAGTGTCGTGAAAGACTCGTGAGGCACATGACACTATTTTCTCTCCGTCTCTTTCTAGGTCGTCGTCCCCTACTGCTGTCGTTTGACTGAGGATTCCTGATATTCCCGAGTCTGACGCGCTGACAGCTAGGATGAAGGGTTTGTTAAAATCTGGGTATTTTAAGAAAGAGTCTTCACAGAGAGCATTTTTGATATCATTAAATGCCATTTGTGCTTCATCGGTCCATATAAAAGGCTTTGTTTTTCGCGTAAGATCTGTTATGGGCTTAGCCCTTTCAGCGAAATTTTGGATGAATCTCCGATAATAATTTGCAAGTCCCATAAATTTCCTGGTTTCAGTATGATTTCTAGGTCGTGAGGCATTTTTAAGGGAGGAAACTTTTTTTGGATCTGGTCTTATGCCTTCTTTAGTAATCACGTGACCTAGATAATCCACTTCCGGACAGAGAAATTTACATTTTTCGGGTTGAAGCGTGAGACCTACTTCTCTTAATCGATTGAAGAGTCGTTGAACTCTTACCCCATGCTCTTCTAGGGTTCTGCCATAGCTAACTAGATCATCTATGTAAATGAAAAGTTCCGTCCCTTTTAACCCGCTTAGCGTGGAGTCCATCATTCTCTGAAAGATAGACGGGGCACATTCTAGACCAAAGGGCATACAACAATATTCCCAGTGACCGTCTGGTGTAGAAAACGCCGTTTTTGGCGCATCTGCGGGATGCATTGGGATCTGGTGGAATCCCATGGCGAGATCAAAAACGCTGAAGAAATTTGCGTCGCCTAATTGATCTAAAATATCGATAATTAGGGGTCGAGGGTAGGCATCCCCCCTGGTTATTTTATTTAATTGTCTGAAGTCGATAACCATTCTATATTTTTTTATAGAAGGATCATTAGATTTTTTTGGTACAATCCACAATGGTGAATTGTACGGAGAATTAGATTTTCTTATAATCCCTTGTTTTTCAAGATTTTCTACCTGCCTGGTGATTTCTTTTCGATGTTCTGGGGGAAATCGGTATTGTTTTATTCTCACCGGTTCTTGGTGATAGTTTCTATCCGGCAGGTGAAATTTTTCGAACGGCCTAGTTTATCTCCGGGAAGATGAAAAACGTCGTGATTGCTTCGAATGAGAGTCTGAACTTGCTCTCTTTCTTCCTCGTTTAGATGATTTAGAGGAATTTTCTGAATTATCGTCTGGATACGTTCTTCCGGATTAATTACACGACTGGTATTTTCTATCAAGGGGTCATCGGACTCGTCCCCGTCTGAGCTAGGGTTATCGAACTCAAACTCTTCAAGTATTTGGGGTCCGATTTCTATGTCAACTGGATTCGAGTTAAGATTGAGAACCATACACATAGCGTATCCATCCTCTACTTTGACAACAGCTTCTCCTCCGAGCACTCCATCTGAAAGATCCATTCGAGAGAGGTATCCTTCGCTCTTCTCGAAATCTTGGACGAGTATTGCTATTACCATTTTCATACGAGGTGGTATCGTATAATTTGAGGAAGGTGTTGTTTGAAGGCTAAAGGAGATTATTTTTGTAGGGCGAGATAATAAAGCTAAAGTTTGGTTATCGTAAGAAATTTCAGCCTTTTCGGTTTCAAGGAAGTTGTTTCCCAGGATTCCCACTCCAGGGAATGGTAAATCCTCGCGACAGACTTGGAACTCGACTTCAATATTAAGAATTTTTAATTTGGCTACTCCTAGAGTCTCGAAGGTACTGTCGCTGAGACCTCAGAATCTTCTAGCTTTTCCAATGTCGATAATTGTTTCGGGTTTTAAAGCGGATGAGTTGATGAGGCATACATCCCCCCCGGTATCGATGAGGAATCGCTGATAATTCCCTAGGAGCTGATTACATGATAAGTATATTTTCGGCCCAGTTCCTAGAGCGAGGATCTTTTGCTCAAGGAACTTGCGTGGGTTAATTATCGGTATTGGACTTATAGGCTTATTTTTCATTACTAAGGTGTTCCAGTAAAATAAGATGTTTACACGATTTTGAAAGAAAAATTCGTTTCCTAGAATGGCCCTATATCCGCCGGGAGGTTCTGGAACGAGATGGAACGTAGTTTTTACGCCGAATATTTTAAGATTAATCGAGCTGATTATGGGCATTGAGCTCGTAGCAATACCTCCGACTACTCCCGTATTTTCGATACTGCAAAGGGCTTCGTCGTGTAGTTCTTCTATACTAAGCAAATTGAGGTCGGAGCCGGTATCGAGAAGGGCGTTTACTCCCCCGTTTCGAAGTGCTGGGCTTCGTAGATGGACTGTAGGGCCTCTTCCTGTTGTTAAACATTTGGGCTCGTCCTTGGTTGGGCTCGCAACTCTCCTGCTTTCATCAGTTGCGGATTTTGTCGTCCCGGTGACATCATACTGTTCTGTGTTGACTGTTGTTCGTGTCTCGAGAGAAGCGTCGGTTCCGGGATAGTCGATTGTTGTTCTATGACTTGTTTCTGCGAGTTTTGAAGAATCGATCGGGGGTATTGATTCTGAAAGCCCCGATATTGTTCCTTTGGATACTGTTGGTAACTGTTGTTGGCCCTCATCGCGGTAGGCGGAGACTGGACGGGCATACTCGCCATTGTCTCCGATTGACGAGCGCCCGACCCGTTTAAATGGTCGTATACGTCTCGACGTTCTCCTTTTGGGCAGAATGGACAGTTGCAGATTATCGAAGGGTCTAATTTATGCCGCAATTTAGCTTCCTCCGATTCTTCTTCTTCTTCAAAACGAACGGTTCTTCTAGTGGGACCTATTATTCCCGGGTGATAACGATTTTGATTATAATTTTGAAAAGTCCGCGGTTGATAGTAATTATGAGCCCTAGGCCCATATTGAGGACTTCGCTCGGTTCCGAACGCGAAAGTAGAGCCCGTCATTTGTTGTTCTCTCAGATGGCCTTGGCCGTAGTAACTGTCTTCGTACAGGTCAGGAAATGGGTCTTCGTAATAGTCTGTCGAGTGTATTGGTCCAGAGGCGATCGTCATTGGAGCCTGACCATATTCTTGATATGTTAAAGTGCGAGGTAATTCGCGATAATGACCTCTGTCGTCGTAATCTCGAGAAGATCTCGGCATTTGCGGGTAATGTCGGTTACCGTCTTGTCTAGATCGTCGGTGAAATTCTACCGAGGGCGGTAGAGTTTCACCTGGTATGAGTCCGTCGTCTCTCGTAGCGCGTCTACGTTCTAGTCTTCTGTACGCGTCATTTTCGATGGCCTTGTACATGTCGTCTAGAGTTTCCGCTCTCTTTATTTTGCACAGGCATCGTAGAAAGTCCGGTAGGTATTCGTATAGTGTAGTAGCTGCTGTTGTTTCGAATGTCCGTTTTACTACGGCCCTATCAGCTTCGGGAGCGTTGAGCTCAATACGAGTTACCATCTCACTTAACCGGTAATAGAAGTCTTCAATATTCTCAGATTCTTTTGTGGACGCCGCGGCTAAGTTTTTCTGCCACGTGATGTATGGGTCGCCCCTTTTAAGTTTCCGACCTAACACAAGTAAAATATCCTCTACTGAGGCGAGTTCGACATGTTCGACTAATCTCTTGGCTCGTCCGTATAGTTTTTGGGCTACACGGCGAGCAAAGAAGTCTTGTTTATCTACTGGGATACTTGGTAGCCAGTTTCTGACTATCCCGTCGAATAATTCAAAATCTTTGACGGCAGTTGGTCCTTCTCCGTTGAAGTACGGAAGGGTATCGTGGAGTTCTTTAGCTAAGGTTTGGATTTAAGTAGTAAGATTTTCCTCAGCTATGGAGGTATCTAAGCGGAAAGTTCTCCTAGCCATGTTTCCGAATGGAAGGTCGCTTGGGCAAGTGTAGAAGAACGTTCCCGATTCGTCTTCAAAAAATTCTACGGTTTGGGGTGGGTTTCTATTTACTTCGGGAAAATCTCGGAGTAAAAGGAAAATTTTTATCGGCGTGTTAATTTACTATGAGCCCGATAAAGATTTTAAAAATGTAAAAACTAAAACTTTAAGCAAAGAAAATAAATTTTAATAAAATTTCGGATGTCAATAACGGAAATTGACAATCAGCTGACGTAGTAGTCGAAGAGGGAAAAAGAATGAAAAATTTTATAATCTTATTCTACGAGACCCAAAGAATATACACAAAAAAAAATTTCGCAAAATATAATTTCTTAGGAGAAAAATTTTCTGTAATTGAGGATTAATAGACCTTTATTAATGTTGTTCGTGACGGGAAACAAAATTTAAAAATCAATAGAAAATTTTATAAAAAGCAAGAAAAATTTTATAAGAGTGAGAAAAAAAAACGAACACTAATAATACTTAATTTGTAATAATTAATATATTACCAAAAAAAAAATTTCAATATATATATATATATATATATATATATATATATATATATATATATATATATATATATATATATATATATATATATATATATATATATATATATATATATATATAATTACCGAGATATTAATATTTCAAGTCAGCAAAAGTCTCAGGAAAAACTCATGTATATATATATATAGAAAATTTTTCAGAACTTTGTAATTTTGCTTTTTAAGTTAGTTAGAATTATTTTAGCCAAGTAAATGTGTCAATTTTGTGGAAGTTCTCTCAGATAAAGAAAGTGCTAGTTAAAGCACCTTTTTCAGAACTGGGAGGCTTCTGTGAGTGTTTTGTAAGAGAAGGTGCTAAATTCAAAGCACCCTTCTCGTAGGATGCAGTATATGTGTAATAGGCTTAAAATAATTTTAGTTAAAAAAAATTTTTTTAAAAGAGAAATAAAAGAATTTCAAAAAAAAATTTTATTTATAAATTTAAATAACTAGGTCGAAAGTAATACTGCTTAATTAGCAAAAAAAAAAATGTAGGGGTATTTCTCAATACGGAAGAATATTTTTGCTGACAAGAATGTAGGTGTGAGTACGCGTGAGGCAACCACCTCGAATAAAGAAACGTCAGCGGATTCTTTATTGCAATATTAGACTACGATAAGTTAGAGTATACCAAAAGGTTAAGAACCTATATGAGGTCGAAAACCGATGATGAAAAATAGTATTGCTAAATATCGAAATAACTCCTTTAAACAAAAATTTTAATATGACGAAAGAATAAATTCTTTTGCGAGTTATGAGGACAATTTAATGTAAATCAAAAAAAAAAAATTTTCAACAAAAGTTCCAAAATTTCAGGAGTTAATATTTTATAAGAAATTTAGAAAGGGAAAATTTTATAAAATTTAAAAATAAAATAACTTGATCAATTTAACTAATAAGAAAAATTTTAAAATTGTCAAGATAAAATAGAAATAAACTTTGAATAAACTTGAATTTACTTTTGAACAGTAGGATTTACTTGATAAAAAGAAGGCAGATTTGAAAAGAAAAAGAGAAAATATTTAAAAATTATAAATTTTCTCAAACGAAAGTTAAATAGTTTCGTATTCGAAATCCCACCGCTGCCACCAGTGTTCTTTATGTTATGTCCAAGGGCGTTTTTTGAGCGGTAGCGTAAACGGTGGAGGTTTGGACTAACAGTTTAAAGAATACGCAACGGAGGTTTTAATTCCGTTGTTTTAATTATTTTTGTGTGACGTTTTCGATGTACGAATTTACCACGCCTTCGTTTGAGACTGTTCACGGATTTCTATTAGGAGTAGATGTACTTACTACTTGCTAGATTATTTCTGATTACCGGATCCGTGATCCCGGGGCTGCTGTTAGCGCCTTTTCCTTGAAAGGGCTCTCCGGTTGGTCCTTGCAGCGGATGGAGTTGGATGGATTTAGGCTGCTTACTTTAAGGGCTTCTTATTTAACGAAATGAATTGACTCGAACAAAATTTCACTTCTTTTGATATTTATTTTTATAAACACTAAAACTTTTACACTTTAACAAATTTTATTTAATCGAAATTTATATTAATGAATTTTATTAATTTGATTGAGCTAACGTCCTCCAGTTCCCCATAGGGTAAAGTGCGCAAAACTAGCTTTTAAGAAATTTTGAATAAACTTAATGACCGGATTCTCGCCTAAGTGCAGAGCAAATTAGAACTTTGAGATTCCGGTTCTCTATGATTTATTTACTGGCCGAATTCTCGCCTAAGTGCAGGGCAAATTAGAACTATGAGAATACGACTCTCTAAATTTTATCTACTGACCGAGCTCTCGCCTAAGTGCAGGGCAAATTAGAACTTTGAGGGTCCGGTTCGTAGATATTAATAACTAATACGTTGCCTGCCGGTTGAACCGTGTCTGAACTCGTCTTAAGTGCAGCGCAAATTAAGATAAGGGACTTTTACAAGGCACGGGCCTGTCAAGTTAAACGCGGAAGTCGAATTAACTAACAAAGACCTGGTTTACACTTAAAACTAATACGTGGCCTGCCGGTTGAAACCGCGTCCAAACTTCCTTTAAGTGCGGAGCAAATTAAAGCAAAGGACTCTACAAGGCACGGGCCCGTCAGTTAAACGCGGAAGTCGAATTAACCAACTAAGACGTGGATTTGGCTGTTGATCGCCTTTTTAAAAGCTCGCGGTGCTGAGATTGCAGAAGTCCCCGCTAGTCAACCAGCAGTCACGTAGCTTACATTTTATTGTGGCTTTCGCGCATGGAGAAGTCTTCCATCTGCGCGGGTGATTTAAATTAAGAAAAAAATTTGAAGTGGACATAACATATATATATATATATATATATATATATATATATATATATATATATATATATATATATATATATATACATATACATATATATATAGATTATTTACCAACTAAAATCAATTTTATAATATGAAATCAACTATTCAGAGTCTAAAGTTCAGTGCTATAATAATGCATTAATTTAAATAAGTGGAAATTAATTAATAATATTCTAAAATTGATTTTAATAATTAAAAATCAATTATTTATCATCTCAAATTAATTATTAAACGAAAAACCAACGATTTATTATATATTATTAACTTTTATGTAATCTAGTATAAATTTTTTATTTGAAATTGAATTTTCTTCCATCTAGAATTGATTTCTATAGTTAAAATTTGATTTGTATTGTAAAAAAGTAATTTCAATGATATAAAATCAATCATTACTATATAAAATCATCAATTTACAGTCTGAAGCTAATTTTTATTATTCAAAATCAAGTATTTATGATTTTGAATTAGTTTTTATAATAAAAAATTTATTTTAATAATTCAAAATTAATTATTTATAATTCAAATTCAATTTTAACTATATAAAATCTATTTTTCCATTATTAAAATTGAGTATTCATTGTCTAAAGATTATTTTTATAATAATAAATAGAATTAAAAATCATAAAATCTATTATTTATGGTCTAGATTCAATTTTTATATTCGAAATCATTAATTCAAAATCTAGAATTAATTCGTATATTAGAAAAATTCATCTTTAAAAATCTCAAATTCATTATTGAATTATAAAATTGATTTTAATAGCTCAAAATGGATTATATATGATCTGAAATTAATTTTTACAAAGAAAAACAAATTTATTATAATCTGAAATACATTTTGAAACAAAAACTTGATGATTTATCTAATATTATTCATTTTTAGATATAATAATAAATTATTTATGATCTATAAATGATTTTTAAAATATAAAATTGATTTCAAAGATGCAAAATGAATATTTATAATTTAGAAGTAAATTTTTATGAACTAAAATTAATTCTTAAATATAATATTCGATTATTTATTCTCTAAAGTTCAATCATATTATAATAAATGAATTTAAAAAACATAAAATTTATTATTCATATTCTAAATTCAATTTTTATGATGAAAATCAATTATTTATGATCTCGAATTAATTTTTATAATTAGAAATTTATAATCGATAATCTAAAATACATTGTTAAATCATGAAATTGAATGGAACAGATAAATATCGATTATTTATGATCTCAAATTAATTTTTACAGAAAAAAAAAATTATTTATCATCTAAAGTAAATTTTTAAATAAAAAATTGATTATGGATTCGATGATATTAATTTTTAGATATTGTGATCAATTATTTATAACCAAAAATTTATATTTCTAATTAAAAATTAATTTCCATAAATTAAAATTGATCATTTATGATCTAGAATTTATTTTTATTATATAAAATTGATTTTAATTATAAGAAATTCATATTTATAATTAAGAATTACATTTTTATAATCGAAAATTAATTTTCAAAATTTTAAATGAATTATTTATTATTTTTAATCAATTTTTATGAAATCAAATAAATTATTTATTGTCTAAAGTCAATTTTCATGATAATAAATTGATCTAGATAATTTAAAATTTATTATTTATGATCAAAAATTAATTTTTATAATAATAATTAATTATAATAATTCAAATCTAATGTTTATAATTTAAACTAGAATATTTATAATCTCAGTGAATATATATAACATCAAAATAGTTATTCACAATTTAAATTCAATTTTTGTAATATATAATCAATTTCCTTATGTTAAAATAAATTATTTATAATCTAAAATTAATTTTCATAGTGAGCAAGATCACGTCAAGTGGACCCCCCATTTACCACTTGATCATAAAAATTTAATCTATATATATTTTTTATAAGTACTTATGATGGAAAAATGATCCCCTAAACGATTTTTGAAAATTTTGATTTTAACAACATTTTTTTTTACAATGAAAATTTTAAGAACTTTTAATTAAAAAATGGATTAAAAATCAACCGTAAGAGATAAATTCATGAAATTTTCAGCATCCATGGTCAAATGTATATACTTTGAGAATATATTAACGACTTAGAATTAGAATTAGGGGGGGGAGGGAATATTGTAGCCGACATTGAGCCAAGCACTCAGTCCTATTGGACCATTGTACTCAGCCCTTCTAGGTTGGTTACGTTATATAGCTTGGAGATTGGCCAGGCCTGTCTGCTTCAAGAAGTGAAGCAACTGTCCCACGCCAATCTCCTGTATATCAATAGACTCTCCATCGCAGAATCCTAGTATGTCCTTTCGGGCTGTTGCCAGTTTTCTGCAATGGAGGATTAGATGTAGAGGAGTTTCCTCCTCCGATAGGCATCTGGGGCACATCGAGTGATCTGAGATGCCTAGGCGTCTCAGATGCCTGCCGGTTAGCCAGTGTCCTGTGATATATCCGACAGTTAGCCTTAGCAGCTTCTTGTCGAGCCCTATCAAGAACAAGCCTAATGTCTTGGAGGGTCCTTTAAAAAGTGCCCTCGTATGCATCATGCCTTTTGCCTCTGCCCACACTTCCTGAAACTTGTCATTAGTCCATAGGGAAGCGTGTTGCTTTATGAGACTAAAAGGCACCGCTATGCTGATTACTGGTTCAGGGTCTCTTTTACGAGCTCCCGCTTTCGCCAGCTCATTTGCTTTGTCATTTCCTGCGTTCCCGCTATGGCCCGGTACCCACAGTAGTTTGACTTTGTTATACTCTGCTAATTCATTTAGGGAGTCTATGCATTTTCGCACTAGTCTCGAGGACACTTCAGTTTGTTCTAGTGCCCTGAGCGCAGCGCAACTATCGCTGCAGATGTACACGTGCTTGTTCCTGTGGTTGAGCTTAGAAATGTGCTCTACACAGGCCCAGATCGCGTATACCTCTGTCTGGAAAACCGAAGCAGTGTCCCCTAGCCGCAGAGAGATTTCTGTTTTCGGTCCACTGCTATAAATTCCAGCTCCTGCCCCTTTGTCCGTTTTTAAGCCGTCCGTATACCAGACTATCCCTATGGGGGACAGGATGCTCTTGTTTTCCTCGTCCCATTCCTGCCTACTTGGGATAAGGACCTTATATTGACGTCTGAAGTGGTAGCTTCGAGGGCTCATGTCTCCTCCTTGGGTTAGGAATCTGTCGAGTCCCCTGTCCCTTAGGATGGCTGCATGTCCCGTCCTAGCCCTTTTCCAGTGTCCGTTAAAGAGCAATCTCATTGCTGTTTTCATAGCAAGAGCTTCTGCAGTGATATGCGGGGGCTCCAGGTTCAGGAGCGCCCCCATTGCTAAGGTAGCTGTGATTCTTAGAGCCCCAGTTATCCCTAGCAACGACAGTCGGTAGACTTTTAGGAATGCCTTGATGTTGATGTTCTTCTTAAGCGAAGGCCACCATACAACAGAGGCAAAGGTGAGCTGTGGAACCAAGATCGCCGTGTAAATCCACTTGATCAGTCTTGGTTTCAGGCCCCATGTTATGCCAAATATTCTTCTGCATGCCCAGAAAGTGGCAGTTGCTTTTTGGGTCTGCTTCTCGATATGGCTTCTCCATGTGAGCTTACTGTCTAGAGTTACGCCTAAATAGCGTACCTCCTTTGAGAATTTAAGCTCCATGCCAAAGATAGAGGGAGCCGTAATTTTCAGCTTCCTTCTTTTGGTGAAGAGTACCATCTCTGTTTTGTTGGGGTTAACCCTTAGAGATTTTCCTATGCACCATTTCTGTATGAGATCTAGAGCACGTTGTGTTCTCCATCTCATCTCCGTCGGGCTTGAGCCTTTAATCATCAGTGCGACGTCATCGGCGTAGCCTACAGCATATACTCCTAGGTTTTCTAGTGCCACTAGGAGCTCATTGATGACCAGGATCCACATGAGAGGGGAGGTAACCCCACCTTGTGGGCAGCCCCTTCTCACACGGGCCCGGACTCTAGTGTCACTGAGTCCGGCAGTCACTATTCTTGTGCGAAGCATAAAATGAGCCCAACCGGTGATAGATTTCTCTACCCCGAAGAGCTCTGTAGCCTCGCATATTGATTCGAAGGGGGTATTGTCAAACGCCCCTTCTATATCTATAAACACTCCCAGGACCGATTCCTTCCCTCGAAAGGCCCTTTCAATGTAGGTAACCACATCATGTAGGGCCGTTTCGACGGATCTGCCTGCCTGGTATGCGTGCTGTGTATAATGCACCGGCGTGTCGTTTAGTGCATTATCTCTTATGTGCCTATCCGACAGTCTTTCCAATGTCTTGAGGAGAAACGATGTTAGGCTAATAGGTCTGAAGGACTTGGCCAGGTCATAGCTGCTTTTGCCATGTTTTGGTATAAAGACAACCCTGACCTCACGCCAAGCCTTCGGTATGTAGCTTAGGGCCAGGCAGGCCCTAAAAAGTCTAGTTAGGTGTTTGATGAGGATTTCTCTTCCCTCCTGCAGGAGAGCCGGGAAGATCCCATCCACCCCTGGGCTCTTGAACCTTTCAAAGTTTCCAATTGCCCACCTTATTCTATCAGGTGTTATCACTCTGACGGCTGTGCTCCAGTCTCCTAGTTTCGTGACTGCTTTTATTATCGCATTCTCTGAGGCTTCTTCCTGTTCCAGTTCCATGAGTTCCGAGCCAGGAAAATGAACCTCGCAGAGGTGCGCTAATGTTTCCTCGTTGTTTTCAGTCACTCTACCATCTTGTAGGGTGAGGACACCGAGTTTTGTTTTAGGTCCTGAAGTAAAGATTCTGCGTAGGCGGGCCACCAGTGGTAAGTCCTCCAGCTCTCCGCAGAATCTCCTCCAGGCGTCTAGTTTTGAGACCTTGATATGTTTTTTATACAGTTTTTGGGCAGCTTTATAGTCTGCCCAGTCTTGGTCCGTTTTTGTCTTGATGGCCTTATTCAGCAACTTTCTGGACAGGGTGCGAAGCTTATTCAGCTTTGCATTCCACCATGTCACCCGTTTGTTGCTTTTCCTAACTTTTAGTGGGCAGGCAATCTCATAGGACTGAACAATGGCTTGTTGCAAGTGTTCGGCCACTTGCTCAATCCTTGGCACGTTCCTCAGTCCTCTTACAGGTCTCCCCAATCTGTTTCTTAGCTCTTTTTTATATTTGAGCCAGTCCGCAGATTTGGGGTTCCTATAAGTGTCCTGAGTTCCGTTGCTATTGTTGCCTCTCACTAAAAAGTTTATCTGTCTGTGGTCAGAAAGAGAATCCTCTTTGCTGACTTCCCAGCCTCTGATTTCCTGTGCTATCCTTCGAGAGCCCAGTGTTAAATCGATCACTTCTTGCCTTCGAGAAGTGACAAAGGTAGGTTTGGATCCTTCATTCAGGATTTCCAAGCCTGTGGTTGAGAGGTACTCCAGCAATGCTGAGCCTCTTCTATTAATGTCTGAGCTGCCCCACACTATGTGATGTGCGTTTGCGTCACACCCCACAATGAGTGGCAGATCATTGACTTTGCAGTGCTCCACCAGTCTAATGACCTCCTCAGTGGGCACTGTCGTATCTTCATAGGGGAGATAGGCAGATCCTATTATGATATCCGCCTTAGTTTCTCATATGGGAATTTTTATTGAGGCAACAGCCAGGTCTCTGGTGCAGAACTGGTGCAACTTGAGCGCTGTATGCTTCCTGTTTATGAAGATACAGGCCCTAGGCCCCTGCTCTGATTCACCATAGACCAGACTGCCACCTTTCAGTTCTATCCCTAATACTTGCCCTTTGTACGTCCAGGGTTCTTGTATCAGGGATACATCTGTGTGCCTCACTGCTAGGTCTCTGCTAAGTAAAGCAGATGCCGCTTTGCAGTGCTGTAAGTTAATTTGCGAAAACGTCGTCTGCCCTGCAGCTGTAGTTGCTGCATTGCTGACGGTCTTCGCGAATTTGCGGGAAGAGGGAGGTGGGAATGTGGGGGAAGGTTGGAGTTAAGGTGTGTCAAGGGGGATGGGGACATTTTCATGCCCATCTTCATCTCTCTTGCCTTGGGTGTTTGGTTCCTTCAATGTGCCGGACCCTTTCTCCCATTTGGCTAGGGCCTGAGCAAGGGTAGATTGCTTACCCAGCTTAAGCCCTTTGGCCCCTTCTTTAGCTAGCGTCTCCGCTTTAGTGGGCCTTCCTCTGGAGCTGGAACGTCCCTCGGGGATCGTTCCATCTTCTTCGGAGGCACTCCTAATTAGGAGACGCGCAGGCTTCAGAAGGGACCCTATGCCCTGCATCGTCGTTAGGGAAGAAGGACCCGGTCTCGTCGCTTGTGCCTCTCCACGGGAGGCCTCTCGGCTCTCCAGCGGGGTGGCAGCGACCGAAGTCCTTCGTCCCTCTGGAGGGATCGAGCCGCCCTTGGCATCCGAAGCCTTGGCCGGCTCGACCTCTCCCGTCGACAGTCCTCCCTTGGGAGGCTCGGTTTTGGGTGTGGGCTCAGTAGCCCCGGCAGCACTCTCTTTCCCCCCTCCGGATTTGGATTGGGCCTCGTAAAAGCGAGCCCTACCCAATCCGAAGTGGGGTGAGTAATTGCACCCCGAGAGTGTCGCCAGTGACTTCTGGTCCACCCCCAGAACCAGGTGAACGGTCTTGCCGACCGTTCGTCTGTCCCAGATTCTCCACAATTCAGTGTTGAGTCCAGGGTTTTGGCGAGCGAGTCTTCTCATAATGACTCCGCTCTCTTCGTTGGTTCCCAGGACCGCCGTCAGCTTCCTGAGCCGAGGAAGAGCTTCCCTCTCCAACACTTGGAGAACGAGACCCTCCCTAGCCCTGAGAGCTGGGACTGTCCTTAAGACCCACTTATTGGAGTCTTCGTCGGTGCAAGTCACCCACAGCACTCCCTGTTCCCACCGGCATCCCTCGAAGCACGAGACTGCTTGACCTGTGGGGACAGCATCCAGCGCTCCAACGAGTGCCTGCGTTACCAGGTCGCTGGTCTCTTGGCTCAGTAGCACCTCAGGGTAGCCAGAAGGTGTTATTGCCACCTTCCTGCTCGCCCGTACGGCGTCACTGAAGCCGCTCGACCTGTGGGCTATTTTGCCCTTTTTGGCCAAACTCTTAGCCTCTGGTGGAGTGTTCCCCTCGGGTCTAGGCCTTTTATTGTTTTTTCCCTTGGGGTCCTCCTCCACTTTGGCCACGGAGATGGTGGGAGGAGTAGTCCCGCAGTTTTGCTCCAGAGCCTGGGTCCCTAGGGCCAGTTTGGCTCTTCGGGCCCGTCTCTTTGCAGCACCACTGCGGTTCCTCTTCCTTCCATCATCTTTGGAGGAGTCTTCATCATCTTTGGAGGAGTCACTGTGCCCGGCATTTGTCGAGCCCTGTGCCTCCTTCATGATATCTTTGGAGGAGTCACTGTGCCCGGCATTTGCTGAGCCCTGTGCCTCCTCCACGATGTCCATTTTCATGGAAGGACTGGGGTTCTCCGCAGAGTCCCCCAGTCCGTTGGGGTTTTTTACTGTGTTGTCCATTTTGGTCCCACGAGTCTCCAGGAACTAAAGGTCACCGCTAACAGAGCCTGGCATGCCAGCGGAAGGCGCATAAATACAATGGGGTTGCGCCTGTTGCCCCAAGGGCATCGTTTGCGGCACTATAACCCTAGTACCATACAGCCATCGGCACGATGGCTCCCACCTTAGCTTGGGGGAGTTGGTCCGCGGCAGGGTCGAGGTCGCCCAAAGCCAGGTTTTACACTGGTTGTGCTTCCTTCGGCCTCTGCTGGCCGGGATCTGATTAGAGATCCCTGTCCTCTGTTGTAAGGGGTCCAGGTTTCTCCAAACAGGCCCACAGCCCCCCTATCCGCCACCCGGGGACACGCCCGGTCGGCACTCAACCATGATATCCGCACCCGTCTATAGGGTTAGGATATCCCGAGTATTAACGACTTAAGATTACTTGTTTATTTTCGTATTGTTAACTAACTTTTAATTTAACAAATGAAAATTTAACTCATTTCTTGGTAAAAAAATGCATTTTTTTTTCATCGGTCACATGCTTTATTCACTTAAGTTTAAGATTCCGGAAGAAAATTTCACTGCTCGCCATTAGTTGAAACAAAATGAATTTATTTATGACAGCGCGCCAGCCGCCGAGCGCTGTGGAAGCGCCGCGCTACCGAGCGTCTCGTACTGCATTGAAGCTTTTATCAGTGATAATTTAAAATAACAATACAAAATAGCATTATAAAACAAATTTTATTATTATTTACGTTATATTATTATAATTATTATCAATAAAATTTTATTTTTTGTTAACAATATCATAAAGAATATAATCAAATTTTTTTATTATTTTTACCAAACAGCGTAAACAAAAATAAATAATCAATTAAAAATTCTTAAAACTGTTATGGTCTGTATTCACTTTTTTAGGTCATTCAGTAAATTATTATTTTTGAATTTTCTAGTCAACACTCCATCTTTAGTTAACAAAAGAAAAACCGCTCCGTTACGATTTTCATTTGTTTTTCGTGTATCCGAGTAAATAACAAAATCATTTTAGAAATCATTCCTGTCTATTCGTGACATAAGTTTATACACAAAGCATGAAATAATTATTAAAAATAAAAGCTGAAGTGTTGTTAAGTTGTGTTTTTTCAGTTAATATTTTAGTATTATAATTTTTAATTGTAATAATAATATTTTCTGTGATTTAAAATGGGCCGAGTGAATAAGTGTTGCAATCCGTTAAATTAAAAAAATCACAATTATGTGATTAAAAAATTAGTTTTAATTACAGCTAATCGTGCTTGCCAATTCAAAGCCTTTATAGGAAATTATATGTGCAATTCTTGTGAGAGGGCAATTTACCTGGGACGCGAACCTGCGATATGGAAGAATACATGCCATAAACCTGTAAATAATAATTCAATTGTTGATACGACTGAGCCAGAAGTAGATGAAATTACAGATGATGATAAGAAAGGTCCGACTTTTGAGTGTGATGCTATTGGCAATCAATTGAAAATTGAAAATGTTAATAAATTGCTGTCGGAAGTTGGTGAACCACCGATAAAATTAAGACGAGTGTCAAGTGTTGTTGAGTGTCAGAAAGCTATTTTAACTTTTGTAAAAAAATTAACTGGTAATGATATTAATGGTAATAACTCTAGGGACGTTCTTTTAAATAATTTCAAGTCTGCTTTTGATAAAAAAACTAGTAGATCCGAGAAAATCCAAGTTTTGACTACTCTTCCGCTGGATTGGTCTATCAAAATGATACGACGTGAGTTCAAAGTGTCAAAGAGAATGGTACAAGCTGATAAAAATATTAGAAAAAATTCAGGATTTGCGTCACAGCCTGACTCTAAAAAAGGTAAAGGTCTGGACAATTCAACACTTGATCGCGTGAAAAATTTTTATTTATCAGATCATGCTAGCCGTGTGATGCCCGGAATGAAAGATTATGTTACGGTTATGGAAAATGGTAAAAAAACACAGAAACAAAAGAGACTCTTACTATTTAACATACATGATTTATATAAAAAATTTAAAGAAAAATTTCCTGATGAAAAAATTGGGCAGACTAAATTTCAAACTTTAAGACCGAGGCAATGTATTTCTGCTGGAAAAAGTGGAACACATAATGTATGTGTATGCAAAATTCACCAAAATGTAAAATTACAATTACATGGATTAAAAAATGAACTGAAAAAAAAGGTGTTGATTTTACTGAAAGTTCCAATGACTTGATTCAAAGCTCTGTTTGCGCACAACCTACATCATCATGTTTTTTTTTCAACCTGTAAAAAGTGTTCAGAAGTTAATGCTGTTATTGATAAGTTAAAATTATTAATTGAAAGCCACGAGATAAAAGACATATCGTTCAGTCAATGGAAAAGTACCGACAGGTAAGGAAAAGGTAAGGAAAAGGACAGGTAAGGAAAAGGGTTCAACATAAATAATTTAATTTTATCAATTAGTCTAATGATTGATTTGTATGCACAGCTTATTATCTAATACATTCTTTTAAAATTTTGCAGGACTGAAATTGTTGAAGCTACGTATTCAAAGGATGATTTTTTGGCTGAGTTGAGAAATAAATGGACCGAGCTGTTAAAGCATGATTTTGTGGCTAAGTCTCAAGCGTCTTATTTCTCCAAACAAAAAGAATCTGTTGATGATGGAGAGTTTGTAGTAAGTCTCGATTT